>NC_041218.1:54286450-54307795 GCF_002837175.3 Physeter macrocephalus
CTCCATACTGTTCTCCATAGTGGCTGTATCGATTTACATTCCCACCAGCAGTGCAAGGGTGTTCCCTTTTCTCCACACCCTCTCCAGCATTCATTGTTTGTAGATTTTTTGATGAAGGGCATTCTGACTGGTGTGAGATGATATCTCATTGTAGTTTTGATTTGCATTTCTCTAATGATTAATGATGTTGAGCATTCTTTCATGTGTTTGTTGGCAATCTGTATATCTTCTTTGGAAAAATGTCTATTTAGGTCTTCTTTTGTTGAACATAAAAGGAATTGTCCACATCGTATGATTTCTTTACAAAGCCTCAAATGGAAGTGGAGGGAGTAATATCATATCCCACGGTTGTTAGCTAGCGTTTCCTAATCCATCTTTCCCCCATCTACATTGACACATACATGATATTAGCTACTGGGTTATTTTCTTAATTCCTGTTCAGAATAACCTGTAACACCAATCTAAGATAACACCAACTTGCATTTATATATTGAATAGAACTTGTAATTTGTGCTCAATGTTTTGTATCTATGAATTCATTTTTTTTTAAACATGCTGCTTTATTCTGATGTCTTAGGGTCTGCTAAAGTACAGATCAGGGCTAGATATTTGCCAGGAAAAAAAGGAGAGAAACAGCACTCTGCAGTTTGTTACACAAGTGCAGGTGTCCTCAAAAGAATTAAAATGTGAGTGGCAGCTCATACATTCTGGGGATTTAGTGAACACGAACTAGGTCCTTCAAGATCTTGTTGGAAATGTTCCTCTACTCCTAGGTGTGCCCTGATCATAAAAGCAGTGCCAAAATTGACAGATTTGTTTTTTTTTTTTTTAGAATTTTTAGAACCTATAATTCAGATGTGGTAAGTCAGAGCCAATTTTCAAAACTGCCTCATTGAAGACAATCATTGGAGCAGCCGTGAGAGAGTGAATACTCATTCTGTAGCATCAAATGCTGTTAAAGACTTTGATTAAATTAGATATAGAAATAACGACGTTTTTTAAAAAGTGTTTCAGAGAATCAGATGCATTTTTGCATCTTAGTAAAGGAACAGTCATCTTAGTAAAGGAACAAATGGCTATTGCTTGTACTAGAAAACAATATTGTGGCTTAAACTGAGGAATTTTTATTTCAATGCTTTCAACATGTGATGAGAGGCGTCACTTTGTGGGGGGACAAGGACACCTTGCTCACTTGGAGTCATAGTTTAAGCATGCAGAGGGAGCTGCTTGGATCCGTGACCCTATGTATTTCTTATCTTATAGGCAGCCTGGAAATTGGCCTTATCTTATCCCAGTCCTTGAGACAAGTCTTGTCACAGGACACAAGTTCATTGACTGCAGAATTTCTCTGACTCCTTTTCTCCTGTTCCCTCTCCCTTCTTCCCTTTCCCTTCTCCCCGGGTCTTTTTCTGATCTAGACATCACAGTTTCCAGTAATTAGTTTCTAGCCTGTTCCCAAGTGATCACCACTTCACTTTCAAACATGCATATGTCCTGGTAACTTTTGCCCCTTTGTCAGTTTCACAATCATATCCTCATTACCTCCTCATTTACAGTAATAGGAGGTGTACCTTGTCTGAACCTTGTCCTTGAATTAACATATATTTAAATTTTTGCTCTACATGCTTAATTCTTCTCATGACTGAATTATTTTGTGAATCATTCTTCCACAAGCCTATATTTTCTCTTCCAGAACCTCAGTTTATCCATGACTGTATCCCTAATATTGCCTGCGAAACCTCATCAGTGTTATCATTGCCCACCTTTACAGTTCCAAGCTGCTAGGTCCACTCCAGCTGCAGTACATAGTGCAGTCATTAAAATTCCTGTGGAAATTTAGCTAATGAGTCCTATCTGCCTCTTCATTCTTATAGAATGGTCTTAACTTTTGATACCTTCCTTTAGATTTACACAATCTATTGTCTGTCCCAGAATCACTGACCCTTGACTTACGCCTATGTTTAGAGAATTTCTTGAGCTTCTTGCACTGATCTTCTCCATTCTGAACCATCCTGCTTCCACCTGAGCTCTAATTATGAAAGCATATTCTGAATAAATGATACTAGGAAAAACAATCTTTGACTTATAAAGTAGCATTATACAGTATAAGTATTTTTAGCTACCAGCTGTGCAGGCAATAAGTAAGAGACTTTTTGAAGTGCTAAAAATATTTGGGATGTGGCAAGTGGGAGTTGGCAAATAACCTGGGGTGAGAAAAGTCCTAGATAAGATACATCTGGCACACATTTTTAGGATGTCCTATTTTTAGTCTGTATTTTGATTTCTGAAGAGATCCATGGGTGTTTCCCTAAAAAAGAAGCAAAAATGACAGAACTGCCTTTAGTGAACAAGGTCATCTCTGAAGTTTTCTCTCTCCCTTCCTAATGCCCTTCAGATTAAAATTGTCATGATGCCTGGCTTTAGTCTTGAATCATAGATAATCAGAAGCATTTGGATGAAAATGGATATATAATATCCAATTATGAGTGATAAAACACAGATTGCAACATTAAAGCGTTTTGTTTTTTAGTTACAGCTCTGAATGTTATCACTGCCATCATTGTTTTCCTAGTTATTTTCCTTGACTAATGGTTACAAACCTTCCAGCAAATCCTTTTTGCTTCGGTTCACATCTGACACATATTTTGTACAATATATTAAATTGAATTCTTGCCATAAGTAATTCAGTGAATAAAGAATAAAATCCAAGGAAAAATAAAATTTTGTGATAACTTAATTTTTTTGTTCTAGTCCTAATATTATTACCTAATATTCTCAGCATATTTCTTGACTTCTATTCTCAACTTGAATATAGCATTGAGTCCCTAAGTAATGTCCTTTTATCATATTCAAAACTCAGGCTGAAAATTTTCTGTGGCCATCAGTAAAAATTCAACACCCCAAACCTCCTAATAGGTATGGAAATGGGGGAGGGCGAGAAGGAGGGTGTGAGTGTGCTCCTGTATAGAGGTGGGGTAGCCAGTTAAGATTTCTTAGTGAATTCTACTTTTTACTATATACTTAGAGTCCTGAAAATAGAAAAAAATGATTAATTTGTGGGCTAAGAAGTGTCTCAAACTTACGCACTTACCATAAATGTTGTTAATTAACAGATATTTTAGCTAAAGGTGAGTATTGATAATCAACAGGTCTTTATCCAGTTATCACCTCTGACTTCCATTCATGCTATGGATTATGGAACCATTGCTTTTTTGTCAGCTCTGTGTCACATCTTCTACAGTTTGTAGAAAGGACACTTGATGTTCAGGCCTTTCTTAAAAAAATTCTGCCACTTTCTCCATGTACATGAAATTCTCATTCTCTCTTTGTGATAGTGTTGGGTTGCTGTAAATATTTCCGGATTCTACTTGTCAAAAAAGTGTATTATTTGACAAAATAGCTCTATTTTGGAAACAATCTATTTGAGGGATTCTATTGCAATTCTCTCATAACTATAGTGGCGATTTTTAAGTATTTTCAAGATATAATAATTTTGTGATTTATCTTTTCTCAGTGATTTAAATTTACAAAAAAATCAACTTATTCACAATTATCATAAATCTATCTTTAGTATATTTATGTCTCCAAAACCATTTCAAGCTTTTGATGATCCAAGATTTTTTTCTCCAATTTAAAAAAATGCATTTAATTTAAATTCTCTGTAAAGAAAGAAGGTTCAGGAAAATGTATGTTTGGGTTATAGTCAATGTAGTTGTGGAGTACCCATGTAAAAATTTACAGAAATCTTAAATTTCTCATATTTATTATTCTCTACAGAACTTAAAATGTTCATAAAACCAAAATGTTAGGTTTCAGAATTCACTAGGAGATAAATTGTAGTTGTAACAACATTTAATATTACTTATATTTTTTTAAAGTTTCTATTTTGATATTTTGTCATATTGCCTCAAGTTTTAAATCACATTTAAAAATGCAGTGAGAAGAGAAATTTACTTGTCTGCTGGGACACAGCTGTCAGCAATATTGACATTTGATAAGTGTACTCTAACATCTTTGAGAAGAGATGGAAAGTGTTTCTGTTTCAGATTTCATCACAAATAGCCAACTAACATTGTGACAATGTAAAAGGCAACCTGTTTGATCCTCTCTAAGACAAAGAGATTTCTGGCAAGAAAAGTATATCTTTAAAAAGTCATATTTTCTACTTGAACAAGTATCTAAATATAAATCTGAGACTTGCTCCAAAACAAGTCTCAGATTGTATTTGAAAAGTGCTTCAATTCGTGTCTCTTGAATTAACTTTATGACTCATGTATTGAACTTTTATTACCATTAAAGAGAATTATTGAATGTGTATGCACGGGTGAATTAAGACACTATGTTTCATGATAGTTGATAAGACAGAGAGAGAGGGAGTATTAATGGCTTGGTGTGCTGACCTTTTCTGGACTGTTGAAGAGAGTATTCGCCAGGAAAGGGAAAAGTGTTGATGCTTCCGGCATTAATGATTCATCAAATAAATTAAGGATTATAGAATCTTCTTCTTACCACCACCCAGAATCAGAGAAGTGTTCCTTTATTTTATAACTATACCTATTGATTATACTGCAGGTGCTGAAATAATATAGAGAGTTATCCAAGGCTTTTTCTCTACAAGAAAATGTCCTTCCTGTCATCAGTAGATAATACAGTCCAGCCATCACTGGCCATTACATTGGCTTTCTCTTCTTGATCAATAGCTTAAGAATTGAACCATAACATTTATAAATCTATGGTTTCTACATACCTGTCTACTTTGTCACTGGCTCGGCAGAATTTGATGTATGTGTTTTGCCTCAGTAAGTCAGTTTTTTGGTGCTCTTGTTGTAAGAATTGCATTTACAGGATAAACTTCCCTGGGAAAAATGCTTCTTACCGTAAGACTTAAAGTTACTCATAAAATAATTCTAATTTTAGCCTACAAGATCTAAATTTAGGCATGCAGGCCATAAAATCAAATCCATGGTTAATTCATGCATGATAATTCAGAGAAGTAAATAATTAGTATTTATATTTGAGACAAGTTCAGTGTTTCAGCACAAAGATTTTATGTGTCTCTAAAAGTGGGATTGCTGTTACTGTTTCTTGAATACACTAGAGTCTATGGTTTAACTGTTGTGCAAGGCTGCTTACTTTATTATTTAGATAATGATATAGGCAGAGCATAAAGGAATGCCATCCCACCATCATAGAAAGAAATTTTATGAATCTTTAATACTATGTTAAATGTCAATACATATTTTCCTCTTGAAAACAAAGATGAGGAGAGGGCTCCCTCATGTAATCTGGCATAAGCTTCTTAATAATGTGGTTGCAGTTATAATTTTATAAGTATTTATTATATGATTTTCTATATTATGTATCTGATTATAAACTCTACATAATCAAGAGTTGAGTTGAGTTTTGCTCATCATCATCCCTAAACTTTTTAACTTGTCTGGAATCTAGTTAATGCTCAGTAAATATTTGTTGAATGAATTAGTGAGTGAATAAAAGGAAGAGTAATCCAATATTTAAAGAACTTCAAAACACTTTGCCGTACTTGATCAATTCAACCATGTGAAAAAAAGATTAGACTGTGATTAATGTTAATTTTTTCCCAGAACTATTGATGCTTCCCAGAAAGAAAAGGGAAAAAACAAATATGTATGCATTCACTCTAACACTCCATTTTTGTATTATTTTCATTGATTTCTATTAGAATATAGTTGATTTACAATGTTGTGTTTGTTTCTGCTGTACAGCAAAGGGAATCAATTATCTATATCTATATCTAATCTCCACTCTTTTTTAGATTCTTTTCCCATATAGGTCATTATAGACTATTAAGTAGAGTTCCCTGTGTTACACAGTAGGTTCTTCTTAGTTATCTATTTTATATATGGTAGTGTGTATACATCAATCCCAATCTCCCAGTTTATCCCTCCCCTACCCCTTTCCCCCTTTGTAACCATGTTTGTTTTCTAGATCTGTGACTCTATTTCTGTTTTGTAGGTAAGCTTATTTGTACCATTTTTTTAGATTTCCACATATAAGTGATATCATAGGATATTTGTCTTTCTCTGTCTGACTTCACTCAGTATGACAATCTCTACATTCCTCCATGTTGCTGCAAATGGTATTATTTCATTCATTTTTATGGCTGAGTAATATTCCATTGTATATATGTACCACATCTTCTTTATCCATTCATCTGTTGATGGGCCATTAGGTTGCTTCCATGACCTGGCTATTATACAGTAAATAGTGCTGCACTGAACAATGGGGTGCCTGTATCTTTTCGAATTATGGTTTTCTCCGGATATGTGTCCAAAAGCCTTTGCACAGCAAAGGAAACCATAAACAAAATGAAATGACAACCCACAGTATGGGAGAAAATATGTGCAAATGAAGCAACCAACAAGAGATTAATCTCCAAAATATGCAAACAGCTCATGTAGCTCAATATCAAAAAACAAACAACCCAATCAAAAAATGGGCAGAAGATCTGAATAGACATTTCCCTAAAGAAGACATGCAGATGGCCAAAAATCACATGAAAAGATGCTCAACATCACTAATTATTAGAGGAATTCAAATCAAAACTACAGTGAGGTATCACCTCACACCAGTCAGAATGGAGATCATCAAAAAAATGGCCAAAAATCACATGAAAAGATGCTCAACATCACTAATTATTAGAGGAATTCAAATCAAAACTACAGTGAGGTATCACCTCACACCAGTCAGAATGGACATCATCAAAAAATCTACAAACGGGCTTCCCTGGTGGCGCAGTGGTTGAGAATCCGCCCGCTGAGGCAGGGGACGCGAGTTCGTGCCCCGGTCCGGGAGGATCCCGTGTGCCGCGGAGTGGCTGGGCCCGTGAGCCATGGCCGCTGAGCCTGCGCGTCCGGAGCCTGTGCTCCACAAAGGGAGAGGCCACAGTGGTGACAGGCCTGTGTACCGCAGGGGAAAAAAAAAAATCTACAAACAATAAATGTTGGAGAAGGTGTGGAGAAAAGGAAACCGTCCTACACTGTTGGTGGGAATGTAAATTGGTACAGCCACTATGGAGAACAGTATGGATGTTCCTTTATTTTTTTTATTTTTATTTTTTTCCTTTTTTTTTTTTTTGCAGTATGCGGGTCTCTCACTGCTGTGGCCTCTCCCGTTGCGGAGCACAGCCTCCGGACGCGCAGGCTCAGCGGTCATGGCTCACGGGCCTAGCCGCTCCGTGGCATGTGGGATCTTCCCGGACCGGGGCACGAACCCGTGTCCCCTGCATCGGCAGTCAGACTCTCAACCACTGCACCACCAGGGAAGCCCTGGAGGTTCCTTTAAATACTGGGATCATCCCGGACCGGGGCACGAACCCGTGTCCCCTGCATCGGCAGTCAGACTCTCAACCACTGCACCACCAGGGAAGCCCTGGAGGTTCCTTTAAATACTAAAAATAGAGCTACCATATGATCGTATGTTTTTATTATATATATTTTATGAAAATTATTTTAAAATTTGTTCTTTTCTATATGGAAGTTGATTCAACTAATTATGATTTCAAGACTTTAATCCTCCTTAGAGTTTGAAATTTCTTCCTCCCTCCTTCCCTCTCTCCCTTCCTTCCTTCCTTTCATAATATCTACCTGTGGACCTAGAATTCTATCATTGAAACAATCTTGGAAAGTGACTGCCTCATTTTAAAGATGAAAATTTAAGAGCGGTCATATTCCCGGTATCACACTGTTATTTCAGTAGCAGAATAAAAGCTTCAAAAATAACTAATGACTCCTAATTTATGTCCATTATATTTATGCTAGGCTGGGAAATATAGCCACAAAAATATTCATAAATGAGATAGAAGTAATTAAATCTATTTATAGATTTATAGTTAGATCTATAACTATAATCTATATTAATCTATAATCTATATTATAGATTTATAATTAGATCTATTTATGTATTTATAGACATGGATATATTAGAGTGATTAGGAGAATTCCAGCAAAACAGGAGACTAAGTTGATGCAAAAAAGGCTGACTTCCTGCCACAAATACAGAGAAATAGTGGAAATATTACAAGAGCAGCAAAAAAAAAAATTTTTATCCACATAGGTGAGTTTGAAAGAATGTAAGATTACTCAAAGACCAAAAATATATGGAAAAATTAAAAGGAGAATGACAGGCAGAGGCCCATTCTGTAATGATCCACTAGAATTCTGTGATATAGTCCACAGGGACTGTGGGCTAGGGGTCTAATGCCCATTTCTACATAAAGACATGCTTCATCTCAAACAGTGGACTAGAACCTAGATCTGTACATTTAAGAAAGAGTCTGAGACTGTTCTCTGTTCTTACGGAGTAGGAAGACTCTACTCACTGACCTGTAAAACAGTAAGGAAGCTGTTTAATCCAGGGGTTTGAATCACTGTGGGGGAGTATCACTTACAGTAAGTCAAAATCCCAGTTGCCCTATGCATGGATGAAGGGTTTGAAGTTATATTAACTACAGAGTGCAGAAATCTACAGGATAAGAAATGTAAAAATAGGGCCAGGATAACTGATACTATTTAAGCACTAGACAAAAACAAGTCTCAAACTTCCTTATAATGGCATTTTCATAGTGTAGGGCACATGAAACTTCTATACATAAATAATCTAATATAGCTAGTAAGATGTCTAAAAGAAAAAATAAAATGAATAAGAACCAATGGTCAAAGAGATAGTGGTCAATAATGTTTTCAGAAATGAAAAGTCAATATGCATCTTCATATTGAAGAATCACAGTGAGTCTCAAACTACATAATCCAAAGCCCCACCTAAATTTAACTACAGAATACTAAAAGGGAAAAAAACCTAAATCTTTGAGGAGAAGAGAAAGAGAGAGAGAAAATAAAAACAGCAAACCACACCTGGTTATCTAAAAAGGAATAATGCCAGTGGTAGTTTGATAGGGATTGCATTGAATCTGTAGATTGCTTTGGGTAGTATAGTCATTTTCACAATGTTGATTCTTCCAATCCAAGAACATGGTTTATCTCTCCATCTGTTGGTATCATCTTTAATTTTTTTCATCAGTGTCTTAAAATTTTCTGCATACAGGTCTTTTGTCTCCTTAGGTAGGTTTATCCCTAGATATTTTATTCTTTTTGTTGCAATGGTAAATGGGAGTGTTTTCTTAATTTCACTTTCAGATTTTTCCTCATTAGTGTATATGAATGCTAGAGATTTCTGTGCATTAATTTTGTATCCTGCTACTTTACCAAATTTATTGATTAGCTCTAGCAGTTTTCTGGTAGCATCTTTAGGATTCTCTATGTATAGTATCGTGTCAACTGCAAACAGTGATGGTTTTGCTTCTTCTTTTCTGATTTGGATTCCTTTTATTTCTTCTTCTTCTCTGATTGCCGTGGTTAGAACTTCCAATATTATGTTGAATAATAGTGGTGAGAGTGGGCAACCTTGTCTTGTTCCTGATCTTAGTGGAAATGGAGGGAGGGAGATGCAAGAGGGAAGAGATATGGGGACATATGTATATGTATAACTGATTCACTTTGTTACAAAGCAGAAACTAACACACCATTGTAAAGCATTTATACTCCAATAAAGATGTTAAAAAAATAAAAAATAAAAAGGAATAATGGTTGGAGCAGAAGCAGAAGTCTCATCTGCAAAACAGTGGGAAAAAATACAAAGTGTTGAGAGAAAATAATTGACACAGAGTTTATGTCAGCATATTAACAAGCAACCCAATTAAAAAATGGGCAAAAACCCTGGACACTTCATCAAAGGAGCTATAGAGAGGGCAAGTAAGCATATGAAAAAGAGATCAACATCATATGTCAGTAGAAATGTGCAAATTAAAGCAATGAGATAT
Source organism: Physeter macrocephalus (assembly GCF_002837175.3). NCBI lineage: Eukaryota > Metazoa > Chordata > Mammalia > Artiodactyla > Physeteridae > Physeter > Physeter macrocephalus. The sequence goes on from NC_041218.1 coordinate 54,296,307, forward strand.
CACTATACTTCCGTTAGAATGGCCAAAATGAAGAACACTGACAACACCAAATATTGGTGAGGAAGTGGAGCAAAAGGAACTCTGATTTATTGCTGGTGGGAATGCAAAATGGTACAGTCACTATGAAAGACAGCTTGGCAGTTTCTTACAAACCTTAACATATTCTTACCATACAGTCCATCAGTCATGCTCCTTGGTATTTGTCAAAATGAATTGAAAACTTAGGTCCACATAAAAACCTACACACAGGTTTTTTGCCCAGACTTGGAAGCATTAAAGACATCCTTCAGTAGATGAATGGATAAATAAACTGTGGTACACCCAGATAATGGAATATTTTTTGAAGTTAAAAAGAAATGAACTATCAAGCCATGAAAAACATGGAGGAAACATCAATGTGTATTACTAAGTAAAGGAAGCCAATCTGAAAACGCTATACCTACTGTATGATTCTAACTGTATGACATTCTAGAAAAGGCAAAAATATGGAGACAGGTAAAAAGGTCAGTGGTTGCCAAGGATTAGGGGGGAGTGAGGGATGAATGGTTATAGCATAGAAAATGTTTAGGGCAGTGAAATTACTCTGTGTGATTCTATAATGGTAGATACATGTCCTTATACATTTGTCAAAACCCAGAGATGATACAATACCAAGAATGAACTCTAATGTAAACTATGGACTTTTCATGATAATGATGTGTCAATGTAGATTCATCAGTTGTAACAAATATACCCTCTAGTACAGGATATTGATAATGATGGAGGCTGTGATTATGTGGGGGCTCAATTTTTCTGTGAACCTAAAACTCCTCTAAAAAAAATATAATCTATTAAAAGATAGAGCATATCAACAAGCCAGTAAAATAGAAAATTTGGGGATAAGTCATGAAAAAAAAAGAGACTTGAAATTTAAGTATAAAATAGGCAACATAACTGTAGATTCAATAGTAGTTTTCAAAAGTATGGAAAACTCATTCTGATAAGGTAAAAATTAGATGAAGTTACTCATGAAAATTGACTCATAAAGAAATAAAGAACCTTCTGTTTCTATAAGTATTAAGGATAATACATCACTGCATAGATGTATAATACTTTTTTATCACAAAAAATGTTACTAGAAGAAAAAGAAAGGAAAATCCCTAACTATTTATGGTTACTTTAATCTTGATAGCAGAAGCAGATTAATAGCATTTTGAGAAAGAAAAAGCAAATACCATTTATGATAATAGACATAGAAATTCTAAATAAGTATTAACCAGCTAAACCCAACAATTTATGTGAATATCCATACAATGGTGTTTAACAATAAAACATTATGACTAAGTAGAGTTGTGGTTTTTTTTGGTCCCCAAAATGCACGTGTAGGATGCCACTTTCAGACATTCTACTCCCTTCCTCCCTGAAACTCCCAGTTTTGACTCTCCTGATACTAAATTATGTCAGTGAATTTCCTTTATTTCTCAAAGACTTGTACTCTTGGCCTCCTGTCATTCTCTCTGAAGATACTCTTTTCTGAATTCTTAGATACATAGACATGTAGATGGTGCTTCCAATACCCTGACTGCTCAGGTTCCCTTAACCTGCTCTCCTCAAGTGATCTTAGCTTCTCTCCTGTATCATCCATTCACTTCTATGGTCACATACAAAGTTTTTCATTATCAGTAACTTAGCCCCACAACAGTTTTGTTTTATGTAACTCACTTTCTGATCTAGTTTTTTTTTTTTCCCCCAGCATGCTTCCTCTATTACCATCTACAGCTATGCTGGCAACAAATTCTCTTAGTTTCCCTTCATCTGAGAATGTATTTATTTCCCCTTCATCTTGAAGAACATTCTTGCGGGTTAAACAACTCTGGGTGAAAGTAATTTTCTTTCAGCATTTGAAAACTCTCATGCCACTTCCATGGTTTCTGCTGAGAAATCCATTGTTGTTTGACTGTTGTCCTTTTATATGTAATGAGTCATTTTTCTCTCACTGCTCCTAAGATTTTTCTTTGTTTTTAGTTTTCAGAGTTTGAATATGATACATTTTGGTATTTGGCCTCTTTGGTTCTCAAAATTGAAAAGTTTTTATCCATTATTTTGAATACTTTTTCATCCCTGCCCTCTTTCTCATCTCCTTCCAGGATTCTGGTGACATAAATTTAGATCTTTTGTTACAGTCCCTCAGCTCCTGAGGTTTTTTCCTTTCTTCTCTCTCTCTCTCTCTTTTTAGTATGTTTTCTCTCTGTTCAAATTTGGTGATTTCTATTGTTCTACCTTCCAATTGAGTGGTTCTTTCCTCTCTTCCCTCCATTCTGCTGTTGAGCCCCTACAATGACATTTAAATTTTTGGTTATCATATTTTTGAGTTCTAAAATTTCTATTTAATTCTTTTTCATATCTTCAGTTCCCTTGATGAAACTTTCGATTTTTTGTTTGTTTTAAGCATGCTCATAATTGCTTTTTGAAGTATGTTTTTGGGGTTTTTTTTGATGACTGCTTTTAAATTTTGAAAATAATTCTAACATCTTTGTCATTTTAATGATGTCATCTGTTGATTGTCCATTTTCATTCAGTTTGAGATCTTCCTGGTTTTAGTAAAACAATTGATTTTCAAATGAAACCTGGACATTTTTGGTATTACATTATGAGACTCTGGATTTTGTTTAAACCTCATATTTTGGCTGGTTTTCTCTGCCACCACTCTGGCAGGGATGAAGGTGTTGCTACCTTATTACTACCAGGTGGGACTAGAAGCCCAGGTTCCTAAATTGGCCTCCAGTGACTCTTGGGATGGGGATCCCTCATCACTGCTGGGCAGGGGTGAGAGTTCTGGCTCCCCACTTGGCCGCCTTGACATCAGTCCAGAGGAAGCATGAGGAAAGGGCACCTCTTTGCCTCTTTATTACTTTGTGAGGGATGGAAGTCCAGGCTTCCCCCTGCACTGACACTGGGATGAGGGGGCAGTGGTGGAGCCTTGTTGAAAGTCCCAACTGTCTATTTGGCCTTTTCTGACACCACCTTAGTGGAGGGGTTGGTGTGCCCTTTTATAGGCTGAAGAGTGTCGAAGTTTAGGCTTTTCACTCTGCCTTTGCTGGTATGGGCATTTTTATGACCAAAGGTTTTTCCTTAGATTTGGCTGAAGTAGAGAAATTATTGTATAAGATTTCCATCTTGGTAACCTGCCCCTGTCTCATTTTTTCTTCTTTTGCTTGAAAGAACCAGCGTGTGTTGTGGCTTTTTGTTTGCACCCATTGGCTTTTCTGAGTCACCAGCTTCTTCAGCTCCAAGTCTGGAATATATAAGGCAAAACAAACAAATAAAAAACAGGTAACTCATCCTCACATCATTCCTTGGGTCCTGAAGTCACTTGTCAAGTGTGTTTCTTATCTCTATCTTTCAGAGTCTCCTTATGTTTATTTTATGTAGAGTGTCTTAGGTATTTACTTATAATTAACTGGAGGATGCTCTTCTGTTTCCTTGGAAGTAGAAGTCTTTTTTCCCACTTCCTGAGAAAATTGAAGTAATCCAAAGAGAACCTTTAAAAACTCCCATAAACTATTCATCCATCTATGATTATTTTTGCTTGCATACTCTTCTCCAACATCCTAGACTAATTATGTGCTCTTGTCTAAAAAAAATCCCCCCATCTCTGCATTAGATCCCTTCTGATTTTGCCTACACCAAGTTATTGCTTCAGCAGTTCCTTATTTTTCTTTCATTATCAACTTTTCATTTTCTACTAGAACTTTTCTTTCCACTTTCCATTTTCTATTAGACCATTAACTTCAACCTTTTCTTGAATCAAGTTCCCTTGTCAGATAAACATTTTGCAGCAAGTGGATAGTTGACAGTAGTGTGTTGGAGATTTCATGTAATGAAATGCTGTAGAGAAACTAAATACAATTGACTACATTTACATACAACAATTTAGAAATTTTAAGTGAAAAAAATTAATTCACAAAATACTGTATGATTTACTCTGTTTCTCTGTACATTTAATATCCCCCAAAGGTGGCTAAACATGTGTGCATGCATGCGTATGTATATCTATATAAAATAGTTTACAAAAATACATATTTATATATTAAATATTATAATATATATTATATTATATATATATATATACAGTAAAAGCAGAAATACATTTGAATAGTAGTTACTTTTACCTTTTTAGGGGGATGAGAAGAAATGGAGTGGAGATGGTCTGGAAAGCTATAAAAAATGGGCTTTGGCTGTCTTCACAATACTTAATTTCTTTAAAAAATCTTGAGCAAAGTGTTAACATTTGTTAAATCTGTGTAGGGTAGATTTTGGAGTTTGGCATATATTTGAAAATTTCCATAATTAAACAATTAAAATGTGTTTACTCATGTGTATAAAAATGTCTTCAAATCCACTGTGAAATAGTAATAAAGTAGTGTTAATATGGATATTAGCAACTTCTGTATGTTTTCATTTCTAGGTAAATAGTTCACATCAACAATCATGCATTCAGACCTCATATTGAAGTAGATATTACTTTTATATCTCTCATTCTGGACTTCCATAATATTCTATTTATTTCTGTATTGTCTTATCAACGTTTTGAAATGATCTATGTGTTTCTGCCTCTGCATTGACTCTATTCATCTTATTCTTCATTGTACTATCATTAGCTAACATTTCGCCAGTTGCACAGATGGTGCTCAGTAGAACATGGCCCAAATTAGCCAATAGTGCTCTGATACTTTTCCTGACATGTGTAAGACCATGTAGGAGTTTTCTTTAAAAATAGTAACTTAGGGCTTCCCTGGTGGCGCAGTGGTTGTGAGTCTGCCTGCCGATGCAGGGGACACGGGTTCATGCCCCGGTTCGGGAAGATCCCACATGCCACGGAGCGGCTGGGCCCGTGAGCCATGGCCGCTGAGCCTGCGCCTCCGGAGCCTGTGCTCCGCAACGGTAGAGGCCACAACAGTGAGAGGCCCGCATACCACAAAAAAATAAAATAAAATAAAAATAGTAACTTAATTTCACTGTGGGATGTGTTAAGGAAAAGGTAAGTAGAGATTGAAGTAGAGTGGAGTGGAGTGAGAGAGATTGTGTTTTGGGATAGGTGTTTGCATTTTATTTTCCTTTTTTAGCTACTGAATTATTGTGGGTCTTTGTCTATCTTACCCACTGATGTATCTTTTCATCCTGGAAAAAAAGCCTAGCATAATCAAGGTGCTCAATTAAAACTTAGAATGAATGTATGAATAACAATGAATTACAGGAGACAAAAGGCCAACGGTACTGAGACTAGACCAAGTGCTAATATCTAGTGAAAACGTGGAGGTCTTTTCTAGTCTTGAGTTCTTATATATGAATGTATATTGGTTCTTCTTGACATCTTTTTCTTAAACATTTCCCTTCTCCTTTAAGTGTTTTTTTCATTGTCTTTTATATAATCACCACTGTGTATCTTATGGCAACGACTATAGCAGACCTTATTTTTAGGGGTAATATTAAGGTGCATTGATCTGGAGTCATGTAACAACATTTAGATGCAATAAGTTTCATTAGTGGCACTCTTTCCTAAAGACCAGAATGACAGTTGTATGCATGAGTGTGTGGGTATGACCTGTCATACATGCAGATGCATTTTACCATTATGTTTCCCAGCTGTAAACAATCATCATAGAAAATCCTTAATAATTTTAATAGAGCAAATTATAAAGAGGAAAAAGCTTCTCCCTGTCTCTTTTCACTTAGCTTTACTAAATACTGAATATCAAAAATAATTTATCAGGATTTAATAGATTTTTGTGGTTTCAGAAAGGATATTTCTCTATTTTAGGTAATTGAAGTTGCAAACAATCTCTATCGGAGCCCCTTACCCAGCAGCAGTTCCCTCCACCCCTCTCTGGGCCCAGAAAATAGAAGTGTATAAACTACAGGAGTGTGATTACCAGCATAGGTATTGAGAGAGCGAGAAAATATATTTTCTTCCTGAGACCATGTCTCTTCATACTGAGTCAAGAGAATTAATGTCCATGTTTTCAAGGTCAAGAAATGGGCTAGGAAATTGCACAGAGTGTTTATATAATAGCAAACATATTTTAGGAAAGATAGCAAGAATATTCTAGAATATTCTAGACCACACAATCTTTCAATACAACTTTGTTTCAGTGTTTGTTTTCTTTCTGTATCAATGGGACTTTTATTCATGCCCAAATCAGTCAGTATTTGCTGTGTTTCAGTGTATCATAAGGAACAGAGAAAAATAGGACATATTGTCCCTGCCACTCGGAATGCTGTGAGTCCTCGCTATTAAGCATTTATATTTCTGATGATTCTTTATTTTTAAGCTACTGCCTAAGATCTTTGATACACTTTTTTTTTTAAGAAGACTTAAAGAGTCTTGGCGTTTGAAGAGAGTCTTAAAGGACACTTAATCTAACCATCATCTAGAACATGCCCTTTACACTACATGATGCTCTTACTGTCCCTTTTATGGATTCCATGTTGCACACACTAAAGACTCTAACAGAAGCCGAAAAGAAAATGTCTATTTAATATTGCTTAAGCCAAGAGTTCCCAATATTTTTTGACCACAAATTTTTTTCTTTGCTACAGCTATTAAAATGTGGTTTAAGAAACACATCACAACATCCTCTGTAGGCAATGTACTACACTTGGACTGTTAGCAAGTACTTCCTTATATTGAAATACTTTTCTTTGTAATTTCTGACTGCATAGATCCATACAACAGTGAATTGACTATAAACTGAAAAGTTTTGAGCTTTAATTTCTCCTTTATAGGAAAACCAATGCCTAGCTTTTTGTTTGCTTTCTTGGTCTGGTTTATTGAGTTATGATAAAATAAAATTTACCCTTTTTAGGGTACATTTCAATGAGTTTTGGCAAATGTAAACAGTGTTAACACTGCTACAATCAAGGTATAGATTATCCCCATGACTCCAAAGAGTTCTCTTTGGCTCCTCTGTTGTCAGTCTCCTCCCTACTCCCAGCCCTTGGGAAACAGATCTAATTTCTGCCACTATAATTTTGAATTTTCTAGAATGTCATATAAATTGAATCATACAATTATATACCACTCTGTATCTGACTTCTTTCACTTAGCAAATTCTTTTGAGATTTATCCATATCACTTTGTAGCAGTATTTGGTTTCCTTTTATGACAGAGTAGTATTCTGATATGTGATGTAGAAGTATTTATCCATTCACCATTTGTTGGACATGTAGGTTGTTTCCAGTTTGGGGCCATAATGCACAAAGCAGCTATTAACATTTACAAATAAATTTATGTTGAAAATATTTCATGTTACTTGAGTAAAAGCCTAGGAGAGATATTGCTAGATTTTGGTGGGTAAATGTTTAACTTTATACAAAATATCCCAAGTGTCTTTCATAGTGGGCTGTATTATTTTGCAATCCCACCAGCAACATGTGAGAGTTCAGATTTCTCCATATTCTTGCCATGCAGGACTTCGAATTGTCATTAAACAAAACAAAACAAAAACAGTGTTAGCCATTCTAGTAGATGTATAGAATTATTACAATGTAATTTTTGTTTGCATTTTCCTAGTGAATAATGATGTTGAGTGCCTTTTTATATGTTTATTGGGATATGTATTATTTCTATGAGGTGTTCAAATATTCTGCCTATTTTTATCATTTTTGTCTTGTAATTATTGTTACAAGATTAATTTATTCTGCACACAAGTCTTTATAATATATGTGTTTACATACACTTTGTTCCTGTCTGTAGGTGTCTTTTAATTTTTTAAGTGTGTCTTAAAAAGAGCAAGCTTTTTTTTGTTTTGTTTAACTAGTTTTTAATTTTGATTCAGTCCTCTATAGCAATTTTCATTTTATTTATTTATGTTATTTTTTTAACATCTTTATTGGAGTATAATTGCTTTACAATGGTGTGTTAGTCTCTGCTTCACAACAAAGTGAATCAGCTATACATATACATATGTTCCCATATCTCCACCATCTTGCATCTCTCTCCCTACCATCCTCCCCATCCCACCCCTCCAGGTGGTCACAAAGCACCAAGCTGATCTCCCTGTGCCATGTGGCTGCTTCCCACTAGCTATCTATTCCACGTTTGGTAGTGTATATATGTCCATGACACTCTCACACTTTGTCCCAGCTTACCCTTCCCCCTCCCCATATCCTCAAGTCCATTCTCTAGTAGGTCTGTGTGTTTATTCCTGTCTTGCCCCTAGGTTCTTCATGCCCATTTTTTTTTCTTAGATTCCATATATAGGTGTTAGCATATGGTATTTGTTTTTCTCCTTCTAACTTACTTCATTCTGTATGTCAGACTCTAGGTCCATCCACCTCACTACAAATGAACCAATTTCGTTTCTTTCGATGGCTGAGTAATATTCCATTGTATATATGTGACACATCTTCTTTATCCATTCATCTGTTATTGGACACTTAGGTTGCTTCCATGTCCTGGCTATTGTAAATAGAGCTGCAATGAACATTTTGGTACATGACTCTTTTTGAATTACGGTTTTCTCGGGGTATATGCCCAGTAGTGGGATTGTTGGGTCATATGATAGTACTATTTTTAGTTTTTTAAGGAACCACCATACTGTTCTCCACAGGGGCGGTATCAATTTACATTCCCACCAACAGTGCAAGAGAGTTCCATTTTCTCCACACCCTCTCCAGCATTTATTGTTTGTAGATTTTACAGTGATGGCCATTCTGACCAGTGTGAGATGATATCTCATTATAGTTTTGATCTGCATTTCTCTAATGATTAATGATGTTGAGCATTCTTTCATGTGTTTGTTGGCAATCTGTATATCTTCTTTGGAGAAATGTCTATTTAGGTCTTCTGCCCATTTTTGGATTGGGTTTTTTGTGTTTTTTTGATACTGAGCTGCATGGGCTGCTTGCAAATTTTGGAGCTTAATCCTTTATCAGTTGGTTCATTTGCAAATATTTTCTCCCATTCTGAGGATTGTCTTATTGTCTTGTTTATGGTTTCCTTTGCTGTGCAAAAGCTTTTAAGTTTCATTAGGCCCCATTTGTTTATTTTTGTTTTTATTTCCATTTCTCTAGGAGGTGGACCAAAAAGGATCTTGCTGTGATTTATGTCATAGAGTGTTCTGCCTATGTTTTCCTCTAAGAGTTTGATAGTGTCTGGCCTTACATTTAGGTCTTTAATCCATTTTAAGTTTATTTTTGTGTATGGTGTTAGGGAGTGTTCTAATTTCATACTTTTACCTGTAGCTGGCCAGTTTTCCCAGCACCACTTATTGAAGAGGCTATATTTTCTCCACTGTATATACTTGCCTCCTTTATCAAAGGTAAGGTGACCATATGCGCATGGGTTTATCCCTGGGCTTGCTATCCTTTTCCATTGATCTATATTTCTGTTTTTGTGCCAGTACCATACTGTCTTGATTACTGTAGCTTTGTAGTATAGTCTGAAGTCTGGGAGCCGGATTCCTCCAGCTCCGTTTTTCTTTCTCAACATTACTATGGCTATTCGGGGTCTTTTGTGTTTCCCTATAAATTGTGAAATTTTTTGTTCTAGTTCTGTGAAAAATGCCATTGGTTGTTTGTTAGGTATTGCATTGAATCTGTAGATAGCTTTGGGTAGTATAGTCATTTTCACAATGTTGATTCTTCCAATCCAAGAGCATGGTATATTTCTCCATCTATTTGTATCATCTTTAATTTCTTTCATCAGTGTCTAGAATCATGTCATCTGCAAACAGTGACAGCTTCACTTCTTCTTTTCTGATTTGCATTCCTTTTATTTCTTTTTCTTCTCTGATTACTGTGGCTAAAACTTCCAAAACTATGTTGAATAATAGTGGTGAGAGTGGGCAACCGTGTCTTGTTCTTGATCTTAGTGGAAATGGTTTCAGTTTTTCACCATTGAGGACGATGTTGGCTATGGGTTTGTCATATATGGCCTTTATTATGTTGAGGAAAGTTCCCTCTATGCCTTCTTTCTGGAGAGTCTTTTCATAAATGGGTGTTGAATTTTGTCAAAAGCTTTTTCTGCATCTATTGAGATTATCATATGGTTTTTATCTTCAATTTGTTAATATGGTGTATCACATTGATCGATTTGCATATACTGAAGAATCCTTGCATTCCTGGGATAAACCCCACTTGATCATGGTGTATGATCCTTTTAATGTGCTGTTGGATTCTGTTTGCTAGATTTTGTTGAGGATTTTTACATCTATGTTCATCAGAGATATTGCCCTGTAATTTTCTTTTTTTGTGACATCTTTGTCTGGTTTTGGTATCAGGGTGATGGTGGCCTCATAGAATGAGTTTGGGAGTGTTCCTCCCTCTGCTATATTTTGGAAGAGTTTGAGAAGGATAGGTGTTAGCTCTCTGTAAATGTTTTATAGAATTCGCCTGTGAAGCCATCAGGCCTGGACTTTTGTTTGTTGGAAGATTTTTAATCACAGTTTCAATCTCAGTGCTTGTGATTGGTCTGTTCATATTTTCAGTCTCAGAAGGTTGTGCATTCCTAAAACTTGTCCACTTATCCAGGCTGTCCATTTTATTGGCATAGAGTTGCTTGTAGTAATGTCTCATGATCCTTTTGTGTTTCTGCAGTGTCAGTTGTTACTTCTCCTTTTTCATTGCTAATTGTATTGATTTGAGTGTTCTCCCTTTTTTTCCTTGATGAGTCTGCCTAATGGTTTATCAATTTGTTTATCTTCTCAAAGGACCAGGTTTTAGTTTTACTGATCTTTTGCTCTCGTTTCCTTCATTTCTTTTTCATTTATTTCTGATCTGATCTTTATGATTTCTTTCCTTCCTCTAACTCTGGGGTTATTTTGTTCTTCTTTCTCTAATTGCTTTAGGTGTAAGGCTGGTTTTTATTTGAGATGTTTCTTGTTTCTTAAAGTAGGATTGTATTGCTATAAACTTCCCTCTTAAAACTGCTTGTTGCATCCCATAGGTTTTGGGTCATCATGTTTTCATTGTCATTTGTTTCTAGGTATTTTTTAATTTCCTCTTTGATTTCATCAGTGATCTCTTGGTTATTAAGTAGTGTATTGTTTAGCCTCCATGTGTTTGTATTTTTTACAGATTTTTTTCCTGTAATTGATATCTGGTCTCATAGCATTGTTGTCAGAAAAGATATTTGATACAATTTCAATTTTCTTAAATTTACCAAGATTTGATTTGTGACCCAAGATATGATCTATCCTGGAGAATGTTCCATAAGCACTTGAGAAGAATGTGTATTCTGTTGTTTTTCCCATCCCCTCACTTTCAGTCTGTATGTGTCCCTAGGTCTGAAGTGGGTCTTTTATAGACAGCATATATACGGATATTGTTTTTGTATCTATTCAGCCAGTCTGTGTCTTTTGGTGGGAACATTTAATCCATTTACTTTTAAGGTAATTATCTATATGTATGTTCCTATTACTATTTTCTTAATTGTTTTGGGTTTGTTTTTGTAGGTCTTTTCTTTCTCTTGTGTTTCCTGCCTAGAGAAGTTCCTTTAGCATTTGTTG
>NC_041218.1:54308048-54366942 GCF_002837175.3 Physeter macrocephalus
TGTTTCTCCTTGGATTTATCCTGTATGGGACTCTCTGTGCTTCCTGGACTTGATTAACTATTTCCTTTCCCATATTAGGGAAGTTTTCAACTATAATCTCTTCAAATATTTTCTCAGTCCCTTTCTTTTTCTCTTCTTCTTCTGGGACCCGTATAATTTGAATGTTGGTGCGTTTAATGTTGTCCCAGATGTCTCCGAGACTGTCCTCGATTCTTTTCATTCTTTTTTCTTTATTCTGCTGTGCAGCAGTTAGTTCCACTATTTTGTCTTCCAGGTCACTTATCTGTTCTTCTGCCTCAGTTATTCTGGTATTGATCCCTACTAGAGAATTTTAAATTTCATTTATTGTGTTGTTCATCACTGTTTATTTGCTCTTTAGTTCTTTTTGGTCCTTGTTAAATGTTTCTTGTATTTTCTCTATTCTATTTCCAAGATTTTGGAACATCTTTACTATCATTATTCTGAATTCTTTCTCAGGTAGACTGCCTATTTCCTCTTCATTTGTTAGGTCTGTTGGCTTTTTGCCTTGCTCCTTCATCTGCTGTGTGTTTTTCTGTCTTCTCATTTTGCTTAACATACTGTGTTTGGGGTCTCCTTTTTGCAGGCTGCCAGTTCATAGTTCCCGTTGTTTTTGGTGTCTGTCCCCATTGGCTAAGGTTGGTTCAGTGAGTTGTGTAGGCTTCCTGGTTGAGGGGACTAGTGCCTGTGTTCTGGTGGATGAGGCTGGATCTTGTCTTTCTGGTGGGTAGGTCCACGTCTGGTGGTGTGCTTTGGGGTGTCTGTGGCCCTATTATGTTTTTAGGCAGCTTCTCTGATAATGGGTGGGGTTGTGTTTCTGTCTTGCTAGTCTTTTGGCATAGGGTGTCCAGCACTCTGGACTAGTTTGGTCGTTGAGTGTAGCTGGGTCTTGGTGTTGAGATGGAGATCTCTGGGAGATTTCCACTGTTTGATATTATGTGGAGCTGGGAGGTCTCTTGTGGACCAGTGTCCTGAACTTGGCTCTCCCACCTCAGAGGCACAGCCCTGATGCCTGGCTGGAGCACCAAGAGCCTTTCATCGACATGGCTCAGAATAAAAGGGAGAAAAAATAAGAAAGAAAGAGAGAGAGAGAGAGAGAGAGAGAGAGGGAGGGAGGGAGAGAGAGAGAGGGAGGGAGGGAGGGAGGGAGGAAGAAGATAAAGTAAAATAAAATAAATTTATTAAAATAAAAAATAATTATTAAGAAAAAGATTTTTTTAAAAAAACGGACAGACAGAACCCTAGGACAAATGGTAAAAACAAAGCTATACAGGCAAACTGACACATAGAAGCATACACATACACAATCACAAAAAGAGAAAAAGGGGAATATATATGTATATCTTTGGTCCCAAAGTCCACCTCCTCAGTTTGGGATGATTCGTTGTCTATTCAGGTATTCCACAGATGCAGGGTACATCAAGTTGATTGTGGAGATTTAATCCGCTGCTCCTGAGGCTGCTGGGAGAAATTTCCCTTTCTCTTCTTTGTTCGCACATCTCCCTGGGTTCAGCTTTGGATTTGGACCCCCCTCTGTGTGTGGGTCAACTGAGGGTGTCTGCTCTTTGCTCAGACAGGACGGGGTTAAAGGAGCAGCTGATTCGGGTGCTCTGGCTCACTCAGGCTGGGGGAGGGAGGGGTATGGATGTGGGGCGAGCCTGCGGCGGCAGAAACCAGCGTGACGTTGCACCAGCCTGAGGTGTGCCGTGCGTTCTCCCAGGGAAGTTTCCCTGGATCATGGGACCCTGGCAGTGGAGGGCTGCACAGCCTCCCAGGAGGGGAGGTGTGGAGAGTGACCTGTGCTCGCACACAGGCTTCTTGGTGGCGGCAGCAGCAGCCTTAGTGTTTCATGCCCGTCTCTGTGGGCCGCGCTGATAGCCGTGGCTGACGTCTCTGGAGCTCCTTTAATTAGCACTGTTAATCTCCCCTCCTCGCGCACCAGGAAACAGAGGCAAGAAAAGGTGTCTTGCCTCTTTGGCAGGTCCAGACTTTTACCCGGACTCCCTCCCGGCTAGCCGTGACGCACTCGCCCCCTTCAGGCTGTGTTCACGCCGCCAACTCCAGACTTCTCCCTGCGATCCGACCGAAGCCCGAGCCTCAGCTCCCAGCCCCCGCCCGCCCCGGGGGGTGAGCAGACAAGCCTCTCGGGCTGGTGAGTGCTGGTCGGCACCGATCCTCTGTGCGGGAATCTCTCCGCTTTGCCCTCCGCACCCCCGTTGCTGTGCTCTCCTCCATGGCTTCGAAGCTCCCCACCTCCTCCACCCCCAGTCTCTGCCCGGGAAGGGGCTTCCTAGTGTGGGGAAACCTTTCCTCCTTCACAGCTCCCTCCCAGAGGGACAGGTCCCGTCCCCATTCTTTGTCTCTGTTTTTTCTTTTTTCTTTTGCCCTACCCAGGTACGTGGGGAGTTTCTTGCCTTTTGGGAGGTCTGAGGTCTTTTGCCAGCATTCAGTAGGTGTTCTGTAGGAGCTATAACACATGTAGATGTATTTCTGATGTATTTGTGGAGAGGAAGGTGATCTCCACGTCTTACTCTTCCGCCATCTTGAAGCTCCTCCCAATTTTTATTTTGGATGTGTACTTTCTGAATCCTGTATCACAAATCTTTACTTAACTGTAGATCAGAGATGTTTTCTCCTATTTTTTCTCTAGAATTTCATAGATTTAATTTTTACATTTTAATCTCTGATCCATTTGAATTTAGTTTTTAAATTAATTTTGTATATTATGTGAAATATGAATCAAGAAGGCCTTGGTAACTTTTATTGAAAATTAATTAGTCATATAAATATGGATTTATTTTTAGATTTTGTATTCTGTTCTACTGATATCCCCATCCACCGTTACACTGATATCACACTGATATTAGGTAATGTGAGTCATCCGAAGTTGATGTTCTTTTTCAAAATTGTTTGGCTATTCTTGTCCAGGGTTTCTCAATTGTGGAATTATTGGCATTTTGCACCAGATAATTCTTGGTTGTGCACGTTGTCCTGGGCATTGTAGGATGTTTAGCAGCATTTCCGGCCCCTTCCCGCCGGATGTTAGTAGCAGCTCCCTTAGCTGTGACTTCCAATGCAAGGTTGCATAGTAATTGTGAATGTACACAATTCTTGCTTTGTTTCTGACATTAGGGGTCGAGTTTAGTTTCTGTTCATTATGTGACATTTAGCTGCAAGGTTTTTGTTGTTGTTGTTTGTTTTAAGATAGATGATCATTAGGGACTTGAAGAGGTTTTGAAGCCAGCTAAAACTCTAGCTTGCTGAAGCTGAAAGTTTTAGATAAGAGGTGAATGTTGCGTTTTGTTAAATGTTTTTTTCTGCATGTACTCTATTCTGCCTCTGTTGAGACTGTGGTTTTGCTGTTTTAGTCTCTTAGTAAGGTAGATAACATTCATTAATTTTGAATATCAATTCAATGCTACATTCTTTGTAAGATTTATTTTGTCATGGTATATTATTCCCTTTTATATATTGCTGGATTTTATTTGTTTATATTTTAAGGATCTTTTGAGTCTATATTCTTTATGGATTTTTGACCCATAGTTTTCATTTATAGTAATATCTTTGTCTGATTTTGTTATTTGAGTAATACCAGCATCTTAGATTGAGTCAGTCTTTTCCCTTCAAATTTCTGTAACAGATTGTGTAGAATTGGAACTATTTCTTCCTCAAGTTTTTCTTCAGAATTCACCAGTAAAGCCCTCTGGATTGGAGCTTTCTTTATAAAAGGCTTTCAACTATATTTTAAATTATCTACAGAGATTTTCAGTTTATTTATTTGTTTCTGAGTGAGCTTTTGTCATTTTGTCTTTCAAATAATTTATCCATTTTGCATAGCTGTCAAAATTATTGGCAGAAATTCACTCATATTTATTTATTATAATTTTCTGTATCATCAGTGACGACTACCTTTTATTCTTGGTATTGGTAATTTTTTGCTCAGTATAACTGGAAGTTTGTTAGTTTTATTGATTTTTCTTTAAAGATTCAGTTTTTGTTTCATTGATTTTTCTCTACTACAATTTTCATTGATTTCTACCTTTATCTTTATTATTTTTTCCTTCTGTTTGCTTTGGATTTAATTTGTTCTTTTTCATCTAATTTCTTAATGTGAAATCTTTGATTATTACTTTGACTCTTACTTATTTTTTCCAAGATAAAACATTTAATGCTATAAATTTTCCTCTGAGAATTGCTTTGTAATGCATCTCAGAAATTTTGATAAGTTGTGTTTTAATTTTCATTCAATTAAATAAGTTCTAATTTCTTTTGATATCCTTTTGATCAATGGCTATATAGACGTGCTATTGATTGCTAATGTAATTCATTTCCAATATGAGAAAACATTCTGTGTGATTATTTTATATTTGTTTTTCAATCTCAACTTTCTTATGAGCTTAATAATTAAGTTATGATTTTGCAAATCACACTACTTTTTCTTACAGCTTTCTAAATCTTAAGCAGAAGCAGAACTCCTCAGTTTTAAAAATAATTACCAACAATGCATATTTCTATAAATAGAGACAATACATCTGCATATTACTAGTACAGATTTTTTTTCATTGTATCTGTGGTAGTAAAAATATTTCCATATTGTCTGTTTAATCCTTACCTATAAATTGTCTCCTCCATCAGATAATTTTCAAAAAGAAAATTTGAAAAACAAACCATTCAATAAAGTAGATAACCAGAGTTTCTTTTAAATTACAAAGCTTAAAATGTTTTCTATCCAACTGTTTATTATCTCATTTTGTATTGGGAGTCTAAATAGCAATCACATAACTTTGAGTATATGGAAACACAGGTAGAATTCTTTATTTCTCCGCAGTGGCTGACATGTAGACTGTAGCTTTATAGAATATTTTGGACTCAATGCCCTCTCCTTCCATTCATAAATCTCTGTGCTATGGATAAGCCTCTGTAAGCCAACAGAAGTTTAGTCAAAGTAATAAGAAAATTATATTTTGTGTGTATGAAAAACACACATTTTTTTCTCTTAATGTCTTTGTAGGTTTCAAGAAATTGCTAGCCATATTCAAAGCCTTATATTTGTTATAATGGTCAAATTAGATTATGTATATGAAATTATATTTTGAGCTGTAAGATGAGAGTAATAAATGTAAATGAGAGTAAATAAATATTAGTAATATGGTTTATGGATGCAGAATATACTCCACAAATACTTTTTGAATTGGCAGTGCTTTTAGGGATGCAGAAAATTTCCATAGAACTTCAAAGCCTTAAGAAAAAAGGAAAGTGAGTTATGTATTGCTGCTATAATTTTATTCTAGTTACTATTATATAAAATACTTTGGAAAAAATTACCAAGCAATTAGGAAAGTGTTGCTCTTGTGAGATTAGGCGTGTCATCTTTTAAATACCATCCAACCAATGTACAAAGTGCCTAACAAATGTTTATGCTTTGCAGGAATTTGTGCAAGTTCTGTTGAATAATAAATATCTGAAGAACTCCAGTATGGTAAAAAGATTTCAGTGGTTCTGAAGTGTCTAGTACCACATATAGCAAGGATGGTGCTTCTTTCCTGTGTTAGTGCTCAGTCTTTGCTGTGCCAGCTTTAATCCTTCCTCTGTCTTCTCGCAAACATTTTCAAGTAGAAAACTAAAGAAAAAACTTAGTTATACACTCGTCATATGTTTCACTATTTAGTATTAAGATGAAACCTTTGGTCAGTAATCATGCTAATATTGATTTGAACTAGAAAATGAATTTGAATCCTACCCTATTCAAAGGGCAATAGATTTTATAAACAAACACACACACAATCTATATGTGTATATTAATACATATTATGTATAGCTTCTATTATTATCTTTTGTCATCAATTCAGTCATGATAAAAATAATGTCTTTTTTTGATAGTCTTTTAAAAATATTTGAAAATTTTAAGATGAACTTACTTTCTGTGACAAATTATTTTTACATTCAAACAATTCAGGATACCTTTCTTATTACAAAAGGTTTCTTAGGAAATATAGAACTATATATACCTGGACACAGGACATTGGCATTTGGGGATAGGCTAAATGACCATCAAATTGGCTAAATGACTCACCAACTGCACTCAACTCAAACATTTTTAAATATACTAATTAATGCAAATGTAGGTAAGTCCTTCACTCTTTAACATATTTCTGAATAACTTCTAAAAAGACAAGTTAAAAAAGATGATGAAACTCCAAATTTAAAATATATAAACACACACAAAAAAAGGATTCCTTATCCAAGGGTAAATTTCTTTTTATTTATATCTGTACCCAGCTGGCAGTGGGTGGTATCTCATTCCTGGAAATTCCTATCTTGAAAAGCAAATGCTTACGGGAATATTCATTTAGCTATGAGCAATGGCGTCTCCGGCTCTGAAATGTCATTTTGAGAAGTCCCTGAGTGCAGGGGAGAGAAATGTGGCTGTGCTTTGGCAGACTCTGTAGTGCTCAGTTCGCTCATTGATGGGTCTTTGTGAGTCCTGATGGCTTCGTCGCCCACGCTGTATACAGCAGCCTGATGTGACTGGGCTTATGCCATATCCGCACTGATAGAATTATTGTCATTAGTATCATTAATATGCATGCATTCTCCTTTTTCTCTGGATCTGTTTGGAGTTTATAGAGGAGCCAACTCTTGGTGAAGCTTCAAACTGATGACCATGCCATTTTTATTTTTAAAGCCAGAGCAATGTATTAATAACCACACTTGGGACCGAGTTGGAGAAATAGGAAGGACATATTAAAATTATGTGGTTCACAACAAAATGAATTAGGTTTTTGTATGTGCAATTTTGGTTTGTGATATTCTTTGTCTCATTTGTTACAATCCCTTCTTATGTTTTAGTATTTTGGTGTTGCTGATTTTAATGGCATCCCCAGGCTTTCATAGATCTAATAATAAACCAGGTTAAAGAAGGGGGAAGGCTTCCACTATAGATTGATTTTTAAACAGCTTTTATTCTTGATTACCAAGAGTAAAATATTGTGATACTAAGGATCTTGAAAAACACTGGAGTGAGAAACCCCAGACAAAACTACCTACAACCACTTATTCCCACAGACATTTTTGATATTCTGGATCTGTTTGTCTTTCCCAGCTTAGGGAACACTGTGGCCACAAAGTTGGGTTTCTAAGTATGAGGACTTGAACTCTGTCCCTAGGTTGGTGTCAGGCCATGTCCTCACACCGTGAGTAAATAAAAGAAAGAGTGGCAGATACATTAAGAATATGCTATTCATGGTTGATTTGCAGGTGATATCTCTGAGCACAGGCAATGAGAGGCATCCTGTTAAGCTATGAAATAGGCTGTGGTACATTGTCCCTGGACCTTAGTTCTTGGAGGTGTCCTGTTGCTTGTACATGCTTCTGATTCCCCTGGCAACATTTGTCTCCTGGTCCCCTTTTCCAAGCCTTCCCACTGCCACATGTTGACTCTGCACTGGTGTCAGGATTGAGTCACCTGTCCAACCTCCCAGGCTTATAACTTCTTCCCTGATTTTTCTTCATTCTTATCTTGGACCTTAGATTACCTACAAAGCCCTTCATGATTTGGCTCCAGGCTTCCACTCCAAATTCATCTCCTATCATCCTCCCTTTTGCTCAGTGAGAGTCAGTTTTATATTCCTTCTTTCTGTTTTGTTCCTTGAACATGTCAAACTCATTCCTGACTCAGGGCTCTGGACTGAGTTAACACATATGGAATGCTCATGTCCTTGATCTTTACTGGTTCTGAGCCCAGATGTCACCTCTCAGGTCTTCCTTGACTACCTTCTCCAAGTAACTGATTCATCAACACCTTCACTTTTATTGATCCCATTAAAAAAATTTTTTTTTTAATTGAAGAATAGTTGATTTACAATGTTGTGTTAGCTTCAGGTATTCAGTGATTCAGGTATATATATATTATTTTTCAGATTCTTTTACATTATAGGTTATTGTAAGATACTGAATATATTGAGAGTTCCCAGTGCTATACAGTAAGCCCTTGTTGTTTATTTATTTTATATATAGTAGAGTGTATCTTTTAATCCCAAACTCCTAATTTATCCCTCCCTCCCCCTAGCTCCTCTAAAAATAGAGTTACCATATGATCCAGCAAACCCACTCCTGGGCATATATCCAGAAAAGATAAAAACTCTAATTCAAAAAGATATGTGCACCCCAGTGTTCATATCAGCACTATTTACGATAGCTAAGACATGGAAGTAGCCTAAGTGTCCATTGACAGATGAATGGATAAAGAAGATGTGGCACATATATATATATATATATATATATATATATATATATATATATATATAAAACTCAGCAGAATGAAATAATGCTGTATGCCACAACATGAATGGAACTAGAGATTATTATATTAAATGAAGTCAGACAAAGACAAATATTATATATCACGTGTAGAATCTAAGAAGATGATACAAATGAACTTATTTACAAAACAGCAATAGACTCACAGACATGGAAGACAAACTTATAGATCCCATTTTTTTAATAGCACACATTGTTTAAAATTGCCTTGTGACTTATGAATTTATTGCCTGTCTTGATTCTCGCCCAGTGTCGCCCGCTTGTTCTCACATTAGAATTTAAGATCCATGTAAATAGGGAGTTTGTTTTACTCACCTCTGTGGTTCCCTTGTTTAGATGACTCTGGCACGGAGGAAGTGCCTGATAATTAAATGCTGAATGAATTTTGCTTATTGGAGCCTGGTTATCCCATAGGATGAGTGTGATTTTTCAGACAAGTTCCAGATCATGGAATCGCAAGAGTCTTTTTACACTCCCTTGGGACAGTGGGGGCCTCACCCTCAAAAACAAAAAGTCTGTCCACCTTCCCCAGAGAAAATGAGCAATAATTTTCATTCCATCCTTATGTAAATATATGCTATGCTACAGCATGATTTTTAATGACTGTGTTATATTTTGTCATATGGATATAAAACATTTTAAATCACCAATCCCTTATTTTTGACCATTTGGTTTTTTTTTCTTTTTCATTCTTCTCCAATAAATTTTATTCAAACAACCCTCCTCAATTTTCTCCTAATCACTAGTAAGAGCTAACCTTCCCTTTGTCTCTTTGGAATTGCCTATGGTTCACCATAGTTTACATTTGTCTTTGTCTTTTTCTTTTTTCTGGTGACCTTGGGTGTTTGTTTGGTTTTTTTTAACATCTTTATTGGAGTACAATTGCCCCACAATGGTGCATTAGTTTCTGCTTTATAACAAAGTGAATCAGCTATATGTATACATATATCCCCATACCTACTGCCTCTTACGTCTCCCTCCCATCCTCTCTATACCACCCCTCTAGGTGGTCACAAAGCACCGAGCTAATCTCCCCGTGCCATGCAGCTTCCCCCACCAGCCATCCATTCTACATTTGTTAGTGTATATATGTCCATGCCACTCTCTCACCTCGTCCCAGCTAACCCTTCCCCCTCCTTGTGTCCTCAAGTCCATTCTCTACGTCTGTGTCCCTATTCCTGTCCTGCCCCTAGGTTATTCAGAAAAGGGAGAAAAAAAGAAAGAAAGAAAGAAAAATAATAAAATAAAGTTTTTAAAATAAAAATAAATTATTAAAACTAAAAAAATTTAAAAGTAATTAAAAAAAGAAAAGAAAAAGAAAGAAGAGAGCAACCAAACCAAAAAACAGATCCACCAATGATAACAAGTGCTAAAAACTATATTAAAAGAAGGAAAAAAATATGGACAGATAGAGCCATAGGACAAAGGGTAAAAGCAAAGCTCTACAGACAAAATCACACAAAGAAGCATACACATACACACTCACAAAGAGAGAAAAAGGAAAAAAAATTATATATCTCTATATATATAAAAAAAAGAGGAAGAGAGCAACCAAATCAATAAACAAATCTACCAATGATAATAAACTCTAAATACTAAACTATGATAATTTTTCTTTTTCATTCTTCTCCAATAAATTTTATTCAAACAACCCTCCTCAATTTTCTCCTAATCACTAGTAAGAGCTAACCTTCCCTTTGTCTCTTTGGAATTGCCTATGGTTCACCATAGTTTACATTTGTCTTTGTCTTTTTCTTTTTTCTGGTGACCTTGGGTGTTTGTTTGGTTTTTTTTAACATCTTTATTGGAGTACAATTGCCCCACAATGGTGCATTAGTTTCTGCTTTATAACAAAGTGAATCAGCTATATGTATACATATATCCCCATACCTACTGCCTCTTACGTCTCCCTCCCATCCTCTCTATACCACCCCTCTAGGTGGTCACAAAGCACCGAGCTAATCTCCCCGTGCCATGCAGCTTCCCCCACCAGCCATCCATTCTACATTTGTTAGTGTATATATGTCCATGCCACTCTCTCACCTCGTCCCAGCTTACCCTTCCCCCTCCTTGTGTCCTCAAGTCCATTCTCTACGTCTGTGTCCCTATTCCTGTCCTGCCCCTAGGTTATTCAGAAAAGGGAGAAAAAAAGAAAGAAAGAAAGAAAAATAATAAAATAAAGTTTTTAAAATAAAAATAAATTATTAAAACTAAAAAAATTTAAAAGTAATTAAAAAAAGAAAAGAAAAAGAAAGAAGAGAGCAACCAAACCAAAAAACAGATCCACCAATGATAACAAGTGCTAAAAACTATATTAAAAGAAGGAAAAAAATATGGACAGATAGAGCCATAGGACAAAGGGTAAAAGCAAAGCTCTACAGACAAAATCACACAAAGAAGCATACACATACACACTCACAAAGAGAGAAAAAGGAAAAAAAATTATATATCTCTATATATATAAAAAAAAGAGGAAGAGAGCAACCAAATCAATAAACAAATCTACCAATGATAATAAACTCTAAATACTAAACTATGATAAACATAAAACCAGAAACAAATTAGATGCAGAAAGCAAACCCCACATCTACAGTTGCTCCCAAAGTCCACCGCCTCAATGTTGGGATGATTCACTGCTTATTCAGGTATTCCAGTGGCGCAGCCTACATCAAGTTGATTGTGGAGGTTTAATCCGCTGCTCCTGAGGCTGCTGGGAGAGATTTCCCTTTCTCTTCTTTGTTCACACAGCTCCTGGGGTTCAGCTTTGAATGTGGCCCCGCCTCTGCATGTAGTTCGCCTGAGGGCATCTGTTCTTTGCTCAGACAGGAAGGGGTTAAAGTAGCAGCTGATTTGGGGGCTCTGGCTCACTCAGGCCGGGGAGAGGGAGGGGTATGGAATGCGGGATGAGCCTGTGGCGGCAGAGGCTGCCATGACGTTGCACCAGCCTGAGGTGGGCTGTGCGTTCTCCCTGGGAAGTTGTCCCTGGATCACGGGACCCTGGCACTGGCGGGCTGCACAGGCTCCCGGGGGGGACGGTATGAATAGTGACCTGTGCTCGCACACAGGCTTCTTGGTGGCAGCAGCAGCAGCCTTAGCATTTCATGCCTGTCTCTGGGGTCCGCGCTGCTAGCCACGGCTGGCGCCCATCTCTGGAGCTCGTTTAGGCGCTGTTAATCCCCTCTCCTCACGCACCAGGAAACAAAGAGGCAAGAAAAAGTTTCTTGCCTGTTCGGCAGCTCCAGACTTTTTCCCGGACTCCCTCCTGGCTAGCCGTGGTGTACTGACCCCTTCAGGCTGTGTTCAGGCAGCCAACTCCAGTCTTGTCCCTGGAATCCGACCTCCAAAACCCGAGCCTCAGCTCCCAGCCCCCACCCGTCCCGGCGGGTGAGCAGACAAGCCTCTTGGGCTGGTGAGTGCTGGTTGGCACCGATCCTCTGTGCGGGAATCTCTCCGCTTTGCCCTCTGCACCCCTGTTGCTGCGCTCTCCTCCATGGCTCCGAAGCTTCCCCCTCCGCCACCCGCAGTCTCCACCCGCGAAGGGGCTTCTAGTGTGTGGAAACCTTTCCTCCTTCACAGCTCCCTCCCAGAGGGGCAGGTCCCATCCCTATTCTTTTGTCTGTTTTTTCTTTTGCCCTACCGAGGTACGTGGGGATTTTCTTGCCTTTTGAGAAGTCTTAGGTCTTCTGTCAGCATTCAGTAGGTGTTCTGTAGGAGTTGTTCCACGTGTAGATTTATTTCTGATGTATTTGTGGGGAGGAAGTTTATCTCCACATCTTACTCCTCCGCCATATTGAACATCCTGATCATTTGGTTTTTATCTTCTATCTTTTCTGTATTTTGAGTGTCACCTCCATAGATATCTTTGTACATATATCTTGAGTACAGTTCTGATTATTTCCTTCAGCTACATTACTTGAAATTAAATTGCTGTGTTAAAATGTATTCCCCTCCTTGAATATTTTCCATACTATTGTATGAAAACCTAACTCAACATATTTGTGGTTGAGACAGTTATAAGAAAATAATAGATCTTTTCAGAAAAGTTTAGAATTCTTGAACCCACTCGTTTAACTTTCTAGTTTTAATTTCAGTTTAACTGCATTATTAAAGTGAATAAAGATTGATTTTTTTCCAGAAGAAGAGCCAGAGAAAAGTAATTTTTCTGTCTCACTGTAGGGCCAGTTCAGCCAAAATAGGAATGTGAACGCTTTCAAGTTGTCACTCTTCCTTTATCTTATTTACTATGTTACTCTTTAAATAAATGAAGTTCCGAAGAAACTAGGATCAAAATATACCAGAAAGCAATAGTATCCATATTGCTCATAGGTTTAATAAATAGAATCCTTTAAGCTTACTTAGAGAGATGTGACTCTCTTTCCTTAAAAGTTAAACTTTATATTTTCTCTCAAATGATGACAGTTCCTTGTTATAAGAACCCTTTCTAAAGCAGTTGGGGTGTTTTTTGTGTTATTTTTTACGCTTGGCTTGAGCAAAGATACGTAATGTACTTGCTGCCCTGCAAAAAACACCAATCATATTGTACTCCAGAAATGTCTCACTTAAGAAGGAATGAAGACTTATAATATTTGTCATTTGTGGTCATACTCTTACCATACAACTTAGCAATCATACTCCTAGCTATTTATCAAATTTAGTTGAAAACTTCTGTCCACACAAACCTACACAGAAATTAATAGCAGTTCTATTTATAATTGTCAAAACATGGAAACAAGTAAGATATCCTTAAATAGGTCAATGGGTAAACAAACTGTGTTGCATGCATACAATGAAATACTACTCAGTGATAAAAACAACTAAGCTATCAAGCCACCAAAAGACATAGAGGAACTATAAGTGCATATTACTAAGTGAAAGAAGCCTATCTGTAACGGCTCCATACTGTGTAATACCAACTGTATGACATTCTGGAAAAGGCAAAACTATGGAGACAATAGGAAGATCAGTGGTTGCCAGGGGCTTAGAGGGAGAGAGGGAGGGACAAATCGATGGAACACAAGGGATTTTTAGTTTGGTGAAATTTTGAAGATACTCTAATTGTTGATACCTGGCATTATATATTTGTGAAAATGCACAGACCTGTAAAACACAAATATCAAGCCTTAATGTAAACTTTGGACTTTAGTTATAATAAGTGATTGATATTGCCTTGTTAATTGTAACTAATGTAAGACTAAAGCAATATGTTCATCATGGGGGAAACTGTGTGCAGGGAAAGAGTGATATATGGAAACATTCAGTGCTACCTTCTCTATTTTTCTATAAATCTAAAACTGTTCTAAAAATGAAGTCTGTTAATTTAAAAAAAAATCATAAGTGGCTTTTTCCTCCTATATCCATCTCTTCAGTATGGTCTAGTGACAGGTTATACCTAATTTGTTTTTTTGTTTTTGTTTTTTTTGGATAGAACTATTTCATCAATTTGATATTACAAACTCTCTGACATAAGATTTCTTAATTAGGTGATTGTATCAGTCAATCATTTTTTTCACTGTCAGGCTCTCTCTTGGTCTTCTGGAGCCCTGTATTAAAGCCTCAAAGTGATTATCCAAATCATTGTCTTTGCTTGTTAGTTTGGACTTATTTTTCTGTGGCACAACTGTATTAGTTACGGTTTTGTCTGAAAAATGGTAGAGAGAATGTTGAGTCTGTAAAACCTTTCATTCTAGGATGCAGCATAGTCTATATTATCTGATCTGATGTTAAAGGGGAAAATAGTATCTATAAGTCTACATTCTAGTTTTCTTTCAAATCAGTCAATGTATGTCAATGACCTCGCTGTTATCATCTTGCCTATAAAGTTTAAATTAATAATGTAACAGTAACAATTTTCATGACAATATTTCCATATTATAAAAAATTAGCTGTATATCTACAAGCAAAGAAAGGGACAATATATTGAATTTTAGAGAAATTTCTTCCATCTAAATATTTAATTTTCTAAGCTAAATTAATCTGAAAGCAGAGTAAATGGCTCTCAAGTGGGCTACCTGTAACTTGGATATAGTTTTTTAATGTGATGGACAGAGGAAGAGAAGGAAAACTATTAAATGTAGTTGATTTCACTTCCCTCTGTAATTCATTACAAACATGTTCATATAAAATTGATGCCACCCTGTACAGGTTATTCCATACTATGGAAATCATATTGGTAAGACTCCATGCCATTCAGTGTTTCTCTAATATTATCTATAAATGCTAACGCAGGCACTGTGTTCCCTGTGTTGCACCTGCTTTTCTCGCGTCATGAAAGTTCAATTTAGATACAGCAAACTATGTGTCCTTATTCATGCTGCAATAATTAGAGCAGCTTCTTTTCTTCCTTAGTGGATGAATCGTGCCTGAGAGTTCTGATATTCTATCTCATGTTGATGAGCAAATTCCTTTAGAACACCTTGAATGTCAAGTGCGTGAAAGCTCAATAATAGGACTTTGAAACTGTCACCTTGCCTTTTCTCAACTCTGACTCAGTACCAATGTTGTGCATTTACAGAAGGAAGTCCATTTGAAGTAGGAAGCTTCTAGTCCCTTTTGTGCTTTATGTTTCCTTTCTCTTCAGTTAGATCAGTGTTTGTCCAGAAGACCGATTTTTGTGGTATAATAATTGAACACGCTCAAAGCTTTTGTTCATTGAGCTATACTAAATCTTGCTTTCTTCCAATTTAATAATTAAGAAACCTTTGACTGACAACAACTACATCATAATTTGTTCGGAGAACAGTAGTTTTTGCATCAGTGTCTGCTTATTTATAGGCAGAATAAAGCTAAAGTAAATTTATGTAGATTTCCTCAAGCACAATTATACACTGATAGAGCATTACTGTGTGAATAGTACCTGAACAGTAGTAGTATGTGTGTGTTTCTTTAATGCAGAAGTTATCAAACACATTAATTAAGTAAATAAGTGTTCAAGGTCTGTAATAACTAGATAAAAATTATTTTATGGTATTCGTATATAACATATGAAGGACAATTGTGGTTATATTTTTTAAGATTTTTGGATCATTCTTACTCTTGGATGGAATTTGGCTTTTCATCAGATGAGATTTTGAGGAAAAAATCTATTATTTTGAACAAAAATTTTCTAGCATAATACTGAAAGAGAAATGCAACTCTAAACTACAATTTCATTGAGTTCTTAAATTTTTTTCTTTTCTAGATCTCTAAATTTTCTTCTTGGTCTTAACTCTTTAAAAAGAATTTCTCTAAGCACAGAAATACACCTAAAAGGAAATTATAATTTGTAACTTACTTGTAAAGTATTGAGCTAGTCTCTACATTCATATAAATGTGTGTGCATATATATACACACACACATATATACACACACATATATAAATGTATATATATAGAGAGAGAGATAGAGAGAGGGAACTACTTATATTCTGTATTTATACATGTACTCAATTTGGAATGGAAAAACAGCTGACAACATTTTCTTAAAGGCAGATTATGTTCCACAACAGTGAACGATGACATCAGATCATGGCATCCCAGACTTCTTAGCCACAAAAATAATATACCAACCCAAAGGCAGGAGCCATGAATATTTATCATGGACAACACTAGCTAAACATTTGAAGCCCATTGGATCCAGACTTTCCCTTAGAAATTCAGTTGATTATGACAGCTGGTAATTTGTCTTCATATGTCTTTATTTCTCATATGAATATTTTATTTTGTAAATTGAATGGATCCAAACACCAGCAATAAGACTCCACCCTGCCCTCAGAATGCTCATGATCTACTGTGGTGGAGGGAGCAGGAAACAGACCTGCATGGTGTAGTGTGACTTGAGGTCTGCCTGAAGCTAATGTGCGAACACGGGCGGTGTTGTCTAGCCTGGAAAGGAAGTGGAGGAGTCATGGGAAACTTCTTGGAGGGAGATAATCTGACATATTGGAGCATGAGCAGGGAGGAAAATAGGAGAATACAAGGAAGAAATGTAGAAATGGGGAGTGACGAGAAATGTCAGGGAACAGTCTCTTAGGTGACCCTAAGATAAGAGCAAGCTTAAAAAATACAGACTACTGTTAGCTTTCTTAGAGATCTTTTTGTTCAAAATACTACCTTTTTGGCTTTTTATAGTATCTTCTCTTACGGTCATGAAGTCAAGTTATCTTTTTCCTTTCTGAGAAGTAGCACTGACTCCTATGAGCTTTGTGAAAATATATTCAGCTGAAAATCTACCTACATAATATAAGTTATATGCCTGAGTGAATTTCATCTTCTTCAGACGAAGTGTAGTTTTTTTTAACAATAAATAGCTATTAAAAAAAAGAAAAATACATCATTTAACTGGCTGTCAGTTTTCTATTTGGATAAAAGCAAACAAAAATTTTGCTACTTCTTTCCTTTCTGAATTCACCAGTGATTTTGTCATTTACAAGTAGCCTTAGATAATTAAGATTTATTACATATAATACCTCTGAATAGATAGTAACTACGGAGAGTTTTAGTGTGTGAAATATATTTTAGACATTAAAGAATTGAGTGAGTCACCCCCCCACCTGCATCCTATCACATGTGCTCTAAGGCACAAATCAGGAGAAAAGGCCCAATTCTACTTCAAAGAGCTTTGTCCTGAAATTTAACTTGTCTATTACAGTGCAAAGGAAGGTTTTTTTAAGTGAAGACTAATAATGTTTAAATATTTATAGATATATTAAAAAACACTGTCAGAGTAGTTAGTGTCTTATGATTTTAAATGGACAGTATATATCTTCTTTGGTTCTGTGGGACCATCCTTCACTGATTTTTAAAGTGGTCGTTTGCTGGTCTTCTCCAATTATGTCTCATAGGCTGTGTGATTTGTAAATGTTCACATGCTGGATGAAGGTTGATTTTTGTCCTGAACTTGACTTTGAGGTAACCACAAGGGACAGCATCTTTGGTGATGTCGTTTTTTTCCTACATGACTATTTTGTTTTTGAGTTTTCAACAGTATGTAGCCCTGAATGCAGCAGTGACCACTTTACAGCTTTTAAAATGGAAAAAAAAGGGGCTTCCCTGGTGGTGCAGTGGTTGCGCGTCCGCCTGCCGATGCAGGGGAACCGGGTTCGCGCCCCGGTCTGGGAGGATCCCACATGCCGCGGAGCGGCTGGGCCCATGAGCCGTGGCCGCTGGGCCTGCGCGTCCGGAGCCTGTGCTCCGCAACGGGAGAGGCCACGGCAGAGGGAGGCCCGCACACCACAAAAAAAAAAAAAAAAAAATGGAAAAAAAAAAAATCAAGCACTGGTTTGTAAAGCACTGAGCTGAAACGAAATTCTTCAAGAGCTCGAGTATTCAGTTTATCCCATATCTTCTCACAGATTATCCCA
Organism: Physeter macrocephalus; assembly: GCF_002837175.3. Classification (NCBI taxonomy): domain Eukaryota; kingdom Metazoa; phylum Chordata; class Mammalia; order Artiodactyla; family Physeteridae; genus Physeter; species Physeter macrocephalus. The sequence continues at coordinate 54,325,724 of NC_041218.1, forward strand.
TATCTTCTCACAGAATTTGCCCTCATGGGCATGAGGTTAAAAAAAGTAGATCTCAGTGGTTCATAATTAATGTCAGGGAACTATGATCCTGGCATGACACAAACTATATCACCAAAAGAAAAAGATAAAGAAAAATGTACACCAGAGGATGAAAAGGAAAAGGCATTTTAAATTAATGGTCCTAAAGCCTTGATGCTGCCCTGCCAGATTCCATCAATGTTTTCTGAGTTGTATCTTCTGTGAAAAGGGGACCTCACAGTCACTTAGGGAACACCAGACAGCAAATTTTTCAAAAGAAGGCGGCTTTTAAATTTTACTTTAGAATTTTCTCTATAGTCCATAAGCTTTTAGTGTGGAATTTGATTAAAACAAACTCTGCTTGGCATGTACTAATATATACTACAAAATGTTAAATAGATAACTAGTGGGAAGTAGCCGCATAGCACGGGGAGATGAGCTCAGTGCTTTGTGACCACCTAGAGGGGTGGGATAGGGAGGGTGGGAGGGAGATGCAAGAGGGAGGGGATATGGGGATATATGTATATGTATAGCTGATTCACTTTGTTATACAGCAGAAACTAACACACCATTGTAAAGCAGTTATACTCCAATAAAGATGTTTAAAAAAAAACACACTCTGCTGCCTGGAAAACCTTTTCCTTATAAAACGTTGCCTAGTTTTATTGTCAAAATGGTATCCGACTGCAATATCTTTAATTGTCTTGAAGAAACGTGTAGTTACAATTCATTGTCCTGAGGCTTTTATAGACCTGAAATGCATTGTCTCTGTACTCACTTCCTTAGGGACCAGGCCTTTGTAGCATTTGAATAGAACATTTTTCATACTGGTAAATCGTGATGTCTCTTCTTTACATGGCATCTGTAGGGCTCTTCTCTCCACTCGATATACTATCTAATGCTTCAGTTTATGTAGCAAGCAGATGGCCAGAAGAGGATATGTAGTTGTATCAAAATGACTGTAGAACATCACTATTCAGGTACCTGGAAAGGAAGAGTAATGAGGGCTGTGATCTGATTTGAACTTTCTCCTCACTAAGCTCAGTATTGCTCCATTTTAGGTCATTTTTCTAAAGGCACAGAAGGAATAGTGCCTAGGAGAATGGCTAGGCATCAATACTTAAGAGGAAGCATAGTTCATGACTGTTCTATTTTACAAATTGTGTCTAAGTTTTGAGCTAATTATGAAAATATATACAATATTTTTTTAAAAATTATTTCATTTATAGATGTGTGCAGTTAACAAAAGTGGCTCTGTGACATTACCTGCTTTTCAGAGAAGAGTGTTGAATACACATATATATGAATATATACATACATATACACACCACATATACACACATATATATAATTTCATACATACATGCACATATATATGCATATATTTGGATAGTTCACATATAGAGAGACCATGATTTGCCTAAGCATTCATTGCAGTTCAGAGAGAACTCTTGGGTGAGAGTGTTCTGTTTGAGACATTGATTTTATGGGATATGAAGATTTGTAACATGCAGGGTATCAATTCCAGGAAGGAATGTAAACACTTGAACTCTTAAATGTTAAAGGAGAGAAACAATATAACAGGTAGAGGAGTTTTCTTGACAAGACCACATCTTCATTCTACCTTTATTTCATTGTGGTATAATCACAAATTTCACCTTGATTAGCACTTGGTTTCCTTACAGAAATAACTTTTTTTTTTCTTATATCATGGGCTGAAATTATGTGTTCAGAGGACTCGGAGACAGTATAGATTGTGAAGATACCCTGTTGCTTTTCTATCTGATTGGGATGCTGGAATCAATGGAATTTCCTAACACCGTTAAACAAAAATAGTTCTGCATGAATCTGTATAAGTCCACACATAGAGTGGATGTATGAGTAGAAGCTATTTTCTGCTCTTAAAAGAAAACTGAATATTCTTGTTGAATATTCTTCTACAAGAAAGTTTAACCTTGAAAGGGAGAAATGAGAGACAGCAAACCACATATGAAGATTGCCATTTTCCCGTCAATGTTTGGCTATCACAAGTACGTCTGAGCTATAAAGAGACGAGAAACTTGAAAACAGGTGGCCCGTCTGTTTCTGTCCATATGAATTGTAGAGCATTTGAAAGAAACGTCAATCACATTAATTGAAATCTAAGAGTACTCTACCATTCCATAAGTCTGTCCTTATAAGCAGTTTGTGAATCGCTGCCATATCTTTTCCTTATTCCACTGAATTGAGAGTATTTGCTGCTTATTAGGATAATTTTGATATTTAATAACATGTCATTTATCTTTAAGTAATACAAAGCAAACAGGAATTGATATGTCAATCAACTAGAATCATGTGACTTTTCTCAAATGATCATTATAAGTGAATAATACCAAATGAAGCACAATTATGGAGTAGCAGAACTGGGTGGAAGATCACAAATTTAGGAGGCAAAAATCCTGAGTTTAAATTATCTTAAGTTATTTTAATTTCTGTGTTACCTTCTGTTAAGTGGGAATTGAGGAATTCATATATATATATATATATATATATATATATATATATATATATATATATATATGTAGTATACCTCTTACTGGGAAGAAAGTCTTTCATAAATTATTTTGCATAGATTAAACCCTGATGACAACTTTGCAATAATGCATATCTCTCCACCATGTTCTTTAGAGATTGCTTGTTAATATCATATATAACAATAGCTAGTATTATATGTATATGTACATATTTTACATATACATACTTATATGTAATATAAATAGTGCTATGTATAATTTTATTGGATATATGTTTTTATAATTTTATGTATGTTCCATAAAACTTCCAGGTTTGGGGGGTGTAGGGGGAGAGAACAGGCATAATGATTAACTAAAATCTAACATTCATCTATAACTACTATAAACATATAAACAATCAGAACTGTACATCAGAACCACAAGGGGAACTGGCTGAAAGACCAAGATGCCCAGACCTCCCTTTCTGAAATTATTTTGGAGGGTTTAGGATAAAGCTAAGCAACATCTGTATTTTTAAAAGGACTCACCCTTGAAATTCTCCCTTGCTTTCTCCAGTTAATATTTATATACAGGAGTGAAACCTCAGCATTTCTGTATTAGAAACTTACCCCCTAAAATATGTTATTATTGTAACCCATAGGTAGAATAAATGAGACAAGATGGGTTTATTTACCTTTCTGTCTGTCTAAACTCATGCCAAAGGGCTATCTTTTCCTAACTGTGTGTGAATTTTTGGTAGTTGGTCTCCATGACTTTTAGAGTCATTTTCAAATAACAGAAGTCATCTGGTCACCCACACATACAGAGTATTCTCAGTTCAGTTATTAGTATTTCCAGACAGGTGTAATACTGTAAATATCTCTAAATGAGCTTCTGTCAGCGTTAAAGTTTCCCCTTACCCCAGCCCAGCTTTTGTGATTAAACTGCTGTTTGTTGCATATCAGAGAAGCCTGCCACCCACAGAATCCAGCATTCTGGATTTTTCAGGTGTAAGTCAGCCTTAGTCCACAGTGTCCTCCAAAGCTGAGGTAGGAGACACTTACCAAGCTTCTAAATGGTTAACTTGGAACGTCTTTCGTTTGACTTACATATAATTTACAGAATAACATGTAAATTTTTCAGCTTCAGTAGTGTAAAAGGAAAGGTATAGCTAATAGATTTGGAGGGGAGAATTAAGGAGAAGCAGGTAAGGGAAAGGCATCATTATGTATAAATGCCTAAGGTTGATGATATAAGAGGCAGAGATTTAAGAATACAGTTTAAATTTCAAAGGTAACCAATAGTGTTACTAATAAAAGAATAATAAAAATTTTTGAGGAGGCAGGAGAGAGCAGTTGATGAGTGATATAAATGGATATGTTCTTATCTTTCAGGGTGGGGAGTCATAAATAATGACTAGAATTGATAAACCAAGAAAACCGCGTGTAAAGAGGATTATAGATAGAAAAGTTAACAACAGAAATTTAAAAATATTCTACAAACACCCTCACCCTAAAGTGTAAGAGTGTGGCACAATATTGCGGCCCTTCTCTAATACTAACTTAACTGGAGTTAATAAAAGCATTTAAAAATAATAATATGAATTTATTATTCAGACATTTCTAAAATAAATTCACTGGGCAAGTCCTTTCTAGATATACTGGAAATTTAATAATAAAAATTGTCAAACTTAATTTTTTTACCAGTAATAATTATCAAAAAATGATGTTAGATACTTATCATGCTAATGATATTTAGTAAGGCAATAAATAAGTTTCTGGGGACCTTACATTATGTTGAAATTTACTAATATCATTATGCTTTTTTAAGCAATGTTTTGTTAAAACAGCAAGGAGGCTCTCAGTGGTCAAAAATCAGTGCACAAATTGTACCTTCCATGATGCAAAAAAATCCTGACTCCTCATTTCCTTCTTTAAGTGAATCTTCTTTGCTCCTGTCACTAATTTGTATCCTTTTTTCTTTTCCTAAATGTGAATGCTCTCCAGTGTTCTCAGTTCTTTGCTCTCCTATTATCTGGCTATTTCTCTCCACTTTCACAGTTTTATGCACTTTGATATTTTGCTGCTTCATATCTTCCCTTACCTGCAAGATTGTTTAGTTTCAACAGATATGCAAAGTATCAGGATAGCACAGTGTCTGGAGCATGGTGCCTACAATGAATGGGGTGCCTAGAATGGGCGAGGTTATGAATGAACAAATGAATGAATTTATAGAAAAGAAAGATGTATAAATTGCTCTAAAAATATAAGGAGATTCTTCAAACAGGAAATGTTGTTCCATAACATTTAATTACAACAATAATTACTCCATAGCATTTAATTACTGATAAAGACTCAACTGTTTCCTAATCAAGAGTGGTAACCAGAAGCACTGTGCTACCTTGGGTAGTTGACTATATCCTGTTTACACCCTTAATCCATATGACGTGTGCTAGGTTTGATTTCTAAATATACACAATTTTCTTGGACATATACCTTTTTCACATATATATTTGTTATTAAATATACATTTTAGAACTTTACAATTCTATTGTCTTACATACAGAGTGTTTATGTTAACCCTTTATCAGATCAAGTATTTTGTTTTTCATTGTCCAGGAGAAATTGGGTTTTTGTTAAAGTAGCTGATCTTTCTCTAATTTCCTTCAGTAATGTTAAAAGTGTCTGTCTCTTGCTTTTATGGATCAAAGAACCTATAACCCCATCAAAATAAAATCTATTTGCTACTGATTACATCTGGTTCACAGTGACATGAAATTCATTTTCCATGAGGACTCCGTTACTGAAGCTTCATTTAGTTACCAGTAATGAAGATTCTGACTGTCTTAGTCACCCTCTTATTATTATAGCAATGTGTAGCATTTAAAAGTGAGTGGCTTGATGTTAAATTCAATTTTATAAAACATCAAGGTACATTTACTTTGCCCTGTATAAGAAACTGATGAGTATGCAAGATGAGGTTAATGCAATGGGTAAAATAAATCAATTCCATGTCTCAACTAATAGCCTTAAAAGTTTAACAAACCACATAAAAGTTTACTTTTAAATGGACACTTAGGCTAATTTGACAGCATGCTTGCCATTAGGCAACAATTACTGTCATTAGAGTGACATTTTTTCTTTTATCCCTTATCAATTCCAGGAAAAAGCAAGAGGTAGGAAGAAAGGAGGACAAACTGTTTACTTCTAACATTAAATTCTGGTGCCTGTGAGTCAAACTCATTATGTTTATATAGCTGAAGCAACCAATAAATTTTCACAGCCAGTACTTTGCACCTGAAACACTTTGTGTGTTTTTTTTTTTAACGTCTTTATTCGAGTATAATTGCTTTACAATGGTGTGTTAGTTTCTGTTGTACAACAAAGTGAATCAGCTCTACCTATACATATTTCCCCATATCCTCTCCCTCTTGCGTCTCCCTCCCAACCTCCCTATCCTACCCCTCTAGGTGGTCACAAGCACCGAGCTCATCTCCCTGTGCTATGCGGCTGCTTCCCACTAACTATCTATTTTATATTTGGTAGTGTATATATGTCAGTGCTCTCTATGTCTGTGTCTTTATTTCTGTCTTGCCCCTGGGTTCTTCAGAACCATTTTTTTTTTTTTTTTTTTTAGATTCCATATATATGTGTTAGCATATGGTATTTGGTTTTCTCTTTCTGACTTACCTCACTCTGTATGACATCGTTTCCAACTTCTCCAGGCAGTGTTAATTGTTCCAATCTCTGTGTTAAAATAGCCCATTATTCAACTCTTGGTTGCAATACCTCACATTTTTTTGTGGGAATTATGTATTTACTTGTCAGATTCTTTTCCTAATTGTCAGTCAGCTTTCAGAGGTGAGGAAATTGTATTTCACTCATATTTCCCCCCAGGCTCCAACATAGTTCCTGCCTGGCGTAGCATCGGCGCTTAATAGTAATAGAGTATGATTGAAAAAAAATCCCCTATTCATTATCATTTTTTTGTAAAGACACATTTAACCAGAAAATATAACATTCTTTTGAAAAGAAGAGGGTTCTTATCTAAGAGAATACTTTTAGATCAACATTTAATCATCTTTGGAACTCATTGTCACTTCAACAAATATTTTGTTAGAACTGATAATGTCAACAATATTTGGAGACTGCTGAGGCTGATAAAAAAAAAATCAGAACTCTAAGGCTTCTACAGTTCTCCTTCCTAGTAGTATACCTGACTCTAAATCGAAAGGGGAAGATGTGTTGGGGAAAGGTGACATATATGAGTCAATACAGTATTATGAGTGATAATTAGACTTGCAGAATGATTTTCTACAGACTTCTAGGCTAACCAGACCTTATTATAGGATATTAAACTGTGTTACTATACTTACTTCATAATTTTTAAGAGGTAAATTCTCATATATTCCAAAGCCAATGCCTAGCATATAGATATCCCCCAGAGATTAATGAAATTATTGATTGAATATGGAACTAACTATTGGTATTTTAATGCTTTTCTCCTGAAGAAAATTCAGCCACTCTTTACTGCCACAATAGTTGCTTCTCACATATGTCACTTTCAAGCATTCATTGAAATAATGCAGAGGGGTTTTCTGTACATATTGTAATCCATCATGTCCTTTAAACAATGTAAGTTTATCTTTAGGGAGGGACCCTGTATCCCCGTGAACAGAGTTTAGTGCATGATAGATAATGCCGGGTCAGCTCACTTCAGAGCTCATAAGTTCTGAAATAATAGGAAATATTTTGATTTGAAATAATAGGAATCAAAAGCCACAAGAAATATGTTCAGAGAAAACAGGTCAATTATGGTATATTTACTTGAATATCTTTTTTTAAACCTGCAGGTTGATATGTTTCCATCAAAACCCAGCATGCATCAGTAAAAGCTACAAACCTATTTAAATGTGCTTTTTAATTTCCTAACAGGCAATGTTCCCTTCTAGAGCACTTTAAAATGGATTTTTTTTCTTTTGTAAGAAAAATGTTATTGACTCAAAGATACAAAATAAATGCAGATATGCTGTTAACAGGAGAGACTTCAAAGTTAATAATTTTGACAGACTTCCATGCTATTGTGACCTACTCTCTTGATCTTGGGAGAAAATGTGTATTTTATTGGCTATTCATCATGCCATGATAAAGTTCAGTGTTACTTCTAGGATCCAGCTTTTGTTTGTAATTGACTAAATGATCAGTGGTTTCCCTTTTCATCTAGCCTTTGCTTATTTGAAGAAAAGTGCAGATAGTGCATATTGGACTTTAGACAATGCTTAGTCTTTGTATTAAACAAACAGTACTCACAAGATGCCATTATGACATTGACACAACTATCCTTTTATTCCCCACAGCCCCTTCTCCTGTTCCTGTAAGAAAACAGTGCCAAATTCATGACTTTTCTGAACTTTCTTAGAAATTATAAAGCCCTGGATTTACTTTAGGTCACAATCATAGTACACTGCTGAAGTATGAATATCTAATTTCTGACCATTATCCAAAGGCAAATGATTAATATCAGAGTGTCTCCCCTCCTGACGTGGGGCTTCCTGCAGTGGGAGTGGGTGCCTGGTCCTTCTCCCTCCTTGAGCTCCTCCCCACCTGCTAACAGTCCTTACAGACCCTTCCCAGTTTGGAATGCAGGGGTTCAGGGCTGTTTCTTAGTTGACCTCTCTGGGTGTGTAAAAATATTAAAAATACTAATCACAAGTATATAATAATACATATTTTATATATATGGAAATATGTATCACATATACATAAAATATAAAATATTTTATAATATTTAAAATACTCAAGCTGATTCTTTCCCTCATGTGTGCTATCATAGAATTGTAAGAGCCTGCTGTGCAGTGCCCTTCCAGCTGCAGCTCCCAGCCTGGCACTGGTGCCCTTTGTTGTTTGTTTGTTTTTGTTACTGAGTAGAGCTCCCCGTGCTATACAGTAGGTCCTTGGTGGTATCTATTTTATATAAAGTAGTGTATATGTGTCAATTCCAAACTCCTAATTTATCCCTTCACCTACTTTCCTCTTTGGAAACCATAAGTTTATTTTCTATGTCTGTGGATCTATCTTTGTTGTGTAATAAATAAGTTCATTTGTATCTTTTTTTTTAACATCTTTATTGGAGTATAATTGCTTTACAATGGTGTGTTAGTTTCTGCTTTATAACAAAGTGAATCAGTCATACATATACATATATCCCCATATCTCCTCCCTCTTGCGTCTCCCTCCCTCCCACCCTCCCTCTGCCACCCCTCTAGGTGGTCACAAAGATCACCAAGCTGATCTCCTTGTGCTATGCGGCTGCTTCCCACTAGCTATCTATTTTACATTTGGTAGTGTATGTAAGTCCATGCCACTATCTCACTTTGTCCCAGCTTACCCTTCCCCCTCCCCGTGTCCTCAAGTCCATTCTCTAGTAGGTCTGCGTCTTTACTCCCGTCCTGTCCCTAGGTTCTTCATGACCATTTTTTTTAGTTCATTTGTATCGTATTTTTTTTAGATTCCACATATAAGCAATACCATATGATATTTGTCTTTCTCTGTCTGGGGCTCTTTGTTTACAGGCTATCCTCCACCAGTCCACAGTTTTCTCTGTTTCATTAAACCCAGGCTGTGGCTGTGAAATCCTCTTGTACCTTTCACGTCATCCTCTTGGTCAGGACTAAAAAAGTTTTGAGGTTGGGTTTCTTTCCTGCAGCGTTCACATTTGGACCACAGGAAATACACAGGCATCCATTTACCCACCTTAAAAGGGAATTTACTCCCAGACACAGCACTACCCACTTTGGCTCCCCTGCCAGAGTAACTCACTTCCATCATTCCTACTACCCAGGTATCATGGGTGGGAACTTGAGGACAGATCACTGAGTCCTCCAAACTCTAGGAGAACTACCTCAAACTCTTCAAGTGGCCCTCTTAAAGTCCCTCTTGCTAAGCTTTAGGTGAAAGAAGTAACACTCTAGCATGCCTTGAGGGGGGATGGGACTTGCATCTCTTTCTCCAATAATCTGTCTTATAAAACTCTCCCTACCCTCCTTCAGATTCTAGATCTGTGGTTCTCAACCCTGGGGGTTGAGCATCACTGCTCAGTCCTTTGTCACTTCAAGTGTCATCTGGACCAACTGCATCCACATTACTGGGAGATTGTTAGAAATGAAACAGCTCAGGCCGCTACTGAGTCAAATTCCACATGTAACAAGATCCCCAAGTGATGTGTATCCACCTCAATATTTGAGAAATGTGCTCTTTTAGACTAGTGGTGCTCAAACTTTAGTGGATATCCTAATCAACTGGAGAGCTTGTTAAAACACAGAATGCTAGGTCCCACCTCCAGAGTTTCTTATTCAATAGATCTGGGATGGTTCTGAGAATTTGCACTTCTAGCCAAGTTCCCAGGTGATGCTGATGTCGCTAGTCCAGGAATCGCACTTTGAGAACCACTGTGTTTATACCTACACTGTCTGATACTACAGCCATAGTCACGTGGTGTTACCAAGCACTTGAATTGTGCATTGAGATGCGCTATAAATATAGAATACACACCTGATTTCAGATTTAATATTTAAAAATGCAACATATCACATTTATTATTTTTATGTTGATTACATGTAGAAATGCTATTATTTAATGAGTTAAATAAAATATATTATTAAATTATTTTCACCATTTTTATGTTTACTATTTTTGGTGTGACTACTGGAAACTTTCAAATTACATATATGGCTCAACTTGTATTTCTATTGACCAGCGCTCTTTATTTTGATCTCCCTCTGGCTACGGGGTTTCTGAGGGATTTCTGAAACGGATTCTTTGTTACCTCGATTGCAAATTTATTATTTGGTGGTGCCTCTTCCTTTGGTATGCCATATCTAACAAATCTCGGCACCTCAGGGAAAATTACAGTTTTAACAATTTGGGTTCCACATACAATAGCTTGTTTAATTCTCATAAAAATCCTATGAACAGGCTATTATTATCTGCTTTTTTTCAAATGAGAAACCTAAGAAATAACTTACTGAAGTTCCTCTACCAGCAAGTGAAATCCAAGGATAGGTTTGTCTGACTTTCAAGCCCACACTTTTCCTCTTTACTGTGCAGCCTCCACTCTGGGACAGCAATATGTGAAAATTTGTTCTTATGAATTATTTGGAAACTAACTGCTCAACTTTGTACAAGTTGAAATCTGTAGGAGTTTTACATAAGAGTAAATATTGTCCTGTTTTTTGAATAAGGCAATCATTTCTTCTTAATGAAGCAGTGTAATTCTTCATGTTGCAAACGTCAGTACTTTTAAATGCATTGTCACAATTTAATTGCTTTTTGCTGATAGGCCAATTCAGTTCTGGTCTTAGACTTGGACACCATTAGCTATGTTGTATCATTATTTTTTTGTAGTTAACATTTAATTATAACACATTCATTCTATACAACTGGACTCTACCTTTGGCAATTTCTTCTATATTTGTGCCAGACTTCTGAGAATCCCTTTTTCTCTTTGACTTCATGAATGGTCCAAACAAATGTAATGATGCAAAGCAATAGGTTGGATCAATGGAAAAAATCCTTGACATTCCAAGTTAGCTCTCTGGAGCTAAATGACTCAAGCCATTTGATGTACCTCTGTGTGATGTTTTCTATAGTAAGTAGACAATATCTTTCTCCTCTAAATTCCTATAACCTTTCTTTAATTCTTCTAATTACATCACTTAAAACACTTTATTGAAATTGTCTATTGCATGTTCATCTCTCTGATTAGAAGATGATTCTCTTGAGGACAGGGATTAAATATGTATATATATATACATTATATATATGAACATGTATGCATGCAGTGAATGGTCTGCCTTGAACTTAACCCAATGTTGAAATGGTTTTTAAATCTATAAGAGAAATCCTTTACCTTCATTCATAGTTTTCACTTGACTGTCAAGATGAGTACCAAGAGTTAAAGTTTTATAATGTTAAACTTTTCATTTGGGGGATGTCAGAATATCTCTATTTTTAAAGTTCTATAGTCTGTAATAGTGGTTTATAGGTATATGGATGAATGCACTAACATTTTTCAAAAAATATTGAAAATCAGATTTTTATATTGCTATGCAAAACCACTAAACATTTGTGTTTGTTCAACAAAAATAATAGCCACTATCTCACTCATTTTCTGAAGAAGGTTATTTTTAAAGAATGTAATCTAAAATAAAAAACAATTTTTGAAAATATAAATTTATTTATTTAACATCTTTATTGGAGTATAATTGCTTTACAGTGTTGTTAGTTTCTGCTGTATAAAAAAGTGAATTGGCTATCTGTATACATATATTCCCATAACCCCTCCCTCTTGCGTCTCCCTCCCAACCTCCCTATCCCACCCCTCTAAGTGGTCACAGAGCACCGAGCTGATCTCCCTGTGCTATGCGGCTACTTCCCACTAGCTATCTATTTTATATTTGGTAGGATATATATGTCAATGTCACTCTCACTTCATCCCAGCTTACTCTTCCCCTTCCCCGTGTCCTCAAGTCCATTCTCTACGTCTGCATCTTTATTCCTATCCTGCCCCTATGCTCTTCAGAACCATTTTTTTTTGAAATTTCCATATATATGTGTTAGCATACAGGATTTGTTTTTCTCTTTGTGACTTACTTCATTCTGTATGACAGACTCTAGGTGCACCCACCTCACGACAAATAACTCAATTTCGTTTCTTTTTATGGCTGAGTAATATTCCATTGTATATATGTGCCACATCTTCTTTATCCATTCATCTGTCGATGGACACTTAGCTTGCTTCCATGTCCTGGCTATTGTAAATAGTGCTGCAATGAACATTGTGGTACATGACTCTTTTTGAATTATGGTTTATTTTTATTTAAAAGTTTAATACACTACTCTCATCATGCTCTATCTTCCATGCACTCTACTTGGCACTGGTCCATGGACTAGGAGAGGGCAGCTTCTGTGAGATGCACGCCATGGTGTAGACTTATGAAGGATGGTGAGGGGAATCTAGTGACGCCCCCTTGTTTTCAGGGCCTTCTGTACACAACACACAGCAGAAGCTCCTCTGTGATTCGTTCATGTGTCTGAGTTAGTTAACCTTGCATCTTTGGCTTAGTAGGACTGTCATTACAGAAAAAGTAAGTAGCACAAAAATTCGTGCTCTAAGAAAGTCATGTCCTGTTTTAATGGGAAGATGTGAATCAACGTGCCTTATATATAGGGCAAGGATCAGAAATCTAGAAGATTGTAACAGGCACAGGAACCACAGGCCCTTTGGCATTATAAAAACATTCTGTGCCCACCATTGGTGATTTACTGATTCTTACTTGTTGACAGACTGATTGCATACATGCCAAAATGAATTGGAAGCAGAAGTAAATTCAGATGTAAACAAAACCATTATGGAGGATACATTTTCTTCTAACAGGAACCAATAAACCCAAGTATTCCTTCAACATAAAGCATCCTGTGCCTCAAATATCCCCACGTAACTGGAAATATATTTTCCAATAATTTATTTCTTTGGATGGGTCCTCCATTTATAAAATGCTAACAGGGCATATGCAAGTTCTGGCAAACAAAGACTCTGAGAGTCATAAAATACATTAATGTAATATTAAAGCAATAGAGCCAAGACAGACTGCCAAATTGTTTAAATTCCTTCTCCCTTTTCCTAGTCCCTATTCCAATAGTAACTATTTTCCAACATCCTCATTTATTTCTTCTCATATCTCCAATCTCTTTAAAGAAACATGGAGCTAATGACAACTAATGATTTGTGATTCACCTTATTTTTAGTAATTGTGGAATTTCCTTCCTGCCATACAGCACAAATAATCTGTTTTTAGAAAATAATACCAGTCTATTTTCTTGCTTTTGCTGTGTTTAGCTTCTTATCCGAAGGAATAAAACCAAATTCCTGCCCAAAGTGCTTAATGCTTACTGCCTACACAAATGATGAGCATTTCACTCTACCTAATATACTTAAGAACCATGCATCCAGTAGAAAGAAACTCCAAGGATCCCAGTACATAAACAAATTCCAGCCCTCTTTCACCTTTCCCTGCTCTGTAGCTTGCTTTATTCCCTGTTGCTGACATCCTACACCCTATAATACTTTTCTTTGTTTGCTCCCTACCCTTTGTTTCCCTTTTACTTGATGTATCTCCTCTGGCATTCACCTCTGACTCACCTTAGACACCAACCTGCATTTGCCCTCATCACAGTCTACTTCTGGAGCTTGATATCTCTCTTTTCTTCTATCCCCAAACCTAGTTCTAGACCTTGAGACCCTATGTCAGTCCTATTTCATCCTACAAAAGAAAAGTGGGCTCAAAACTAAACAAAGATGAACTACTTACTAAAGAGTTAAACTTTTTTTTAGTGGTACCTTATTTCCGAGTAAATCATTTTTTTAAACTAATGATGATAATTCCTTAACTTGAAACAATTTGAGTCATTCCTTTTCTTGGAGTCTGTTATGCTAAATCCTCTATCAAATAGCTCTATGTAGTACAGCTTGGGTTTTTTTTTTCCATGCTTTTCCATAACATTGGTTATTTACATGACCCTCAAATGTATGACTGTTTCACTTGTATGTCATTTCCTTCCTTACAATAAACATCTGTAACTCTTTCAAAACATCCTTCAGCTCAAGCGCCTTCAATAAGCAATCAAGCATATCCTTATGACAGCAGCCATGTGGCCCCACCTATTTCAGAGTGCACATGCAGGAGCTTGATTTGTATAGAATTTATATTATTACATTGTTCTAAGGAGAATTTTCAAGTGTAAGGTTTATATCCCCAACTGGACTCCAAGCACAAGAAAGAAATCAACTGTGTCCATATATCTTTGTATTGCTTGAAACCCTAACATATTTCTGATAGGAACATAATAAACATCAACAGCCTGGCTTTGTAAGGAATCATTAGTCTCCCTTTTCGTACTTCAAGTTTATTATGAGAACACATTTCTAATTAGTGTATCAAACAAAACTTGTCTGTAGCCTAAAGAGTTAGAACACACTAAAAGCTTTTTACCACCCATAAAAAAGAAAAAGAGAAAATCTCTCTATATCATGAGAGTATGGATTCAAATGACAAACAAATGAGGTGGGGAATGAAAATAAAATACCACCAGAGAGAGATCAAAGCTTTATTTGTCCTTTTGAAAATGTGGAGATTTGGATGTTCAGAGTTATTGCCTGAATTGTTTGTCAACAAGAGAGAGATTTGCTGCTCTCTTTTGCATCGAATGATGCTTGACATGGGAACATATATTTTAGATACCATTGTCAAATAGGCAATGAACATTATGCATTCACTGATGTGTGTTAGCGTAAATGTTTAATTATAACAATAGTTATTGCAAAACTTTATATAATACAAGAAGGAGCAGAGATCAAACAAGGGGAGTAGAGAGTCCACAACTAATATTTAAGAGGAATTATGTCAATTATAGGGAATTATTTTATTACCATTTCCAGTATACTTGAAAAATAGCAATAACAATGTGAATCGATATGAAAGATTGATTGATTGATTGATTAAATCCTCTTAAATATGTGATTTTTGCAACCACATAAAATAGGAATGACACAAAGAAGAATATCTCTGTAGGAAGAAGGAAAGTTGATATAAGAGCACAACTAAAGGAACTTAGGGAAGAGAGAGAGAGACACTTTAACACTAATTCACACTACAAGGATTAATGTTGTTTTATCTCTATATACACATGAATAGACCTTCCATTAAATCAGTGATTTACAACTCTAATTGTACCTTAAAACATCCTGGGGAACTTTTAGAAAATACTGAAGCCTAGATCCCACCCTCAGAGATTCTGATTCAACTATAAGTTTCCCAGGTATGACTGTGTCTTCATTGTAGCCAACCATTGCAATGGGTAATTTTAAAGGAAACTTTACTTTGTTCATATCAAGAGTGAGTACACCTCAACCTACATTGCGCATGAATAAGATGACTAACCATTGGACCCATCTTGGCCTCTTTGCATTAGTGCCTCTTTATCAGGGACACAGAAAACCTGAAAATCATTCCCAACCTAAACTTTGATTTCTCTCAGGGGATAGTTTGAGCCATAGCTCTGGTTGCTCTACCCAAGGGCCACCATATATTCAGGCTCGGAGTAGCCATGCAAGAATGATAAAGCATGCAATTTTTCCTCTCCTCTGATGTTTTTAGAATATGTCCGTAGCTGTAGTCAGATGCCTCCAGTGACCATTTGCCTAGTGATATCTATAGATAACCTATAACTTTGCTCTTTTGTGGGGAGAAATTAAAGCAGCATTGATATGAGCCATCTGAAAAATTAAAACAATAAAACAAAACATTAATTAGTGCTTGCTTCGAAAGCACATATACTAAAATTGGAACGGTACAGACAGAAAAGACTAGTGTGGCTCCTGTACAAGGATGATATGCAAATTTGTGAAGTGTTCCCTATTTTTATCAACGGATGATTGGCTAAGAAGACATGGTATACATATACAATGGAATATTACTCAGCCATAGAAAAGAATGGAATATTGCCACTTGCAGCAACATGGATAGACCTAGAGAGTATTATATTTAGTGATGTAAGTCAGACAAAGACAAATATTATATGATATCACTTATATGTCGGATCTCAAAAATAATACAAATGAATCTATATACAAAACAGAAACACACAAACATAGAAAACAAACTTGTGGTTACCAAAGGGGAAAGGGAGGGGAGGGGTGAATGAGGAGTATGGGATTAACAAAGTACTATACAGAAAATAGGTAAGCAACAAGGACTTACTGTGTAGCACAGGGAACTGTATTAAATATCGTGTAATAACCTATAATGGAAAAGAATCTGAAAAAAATAACTGAATAGCTTTGTTGTACACCTGAAACTAACATAATATTGTAAATCAACCCTACTTCAATTTAAAAAAACTCCACTAATTAATGAACTAGCATCGTGAATATATGCAGCCTAGAGCCCTAGTCAAGACAATCACTGGAAAACCTAAAACTGGTCACGTGACCCAAGAGTCGGTCAAGAGTGCTAAATATCAGGGCTTTTTGCTTCAGTATTCCACACTGGCAGGCTCACATATGATATGGCCACAATCCATGAGTCATATTCCATGAGGGCCTCTCATTCAGTAGACTGAAACATGGAGCTGAACATAGAGAATGCTTTAGATAATGTTTCCAAAGTGAGAGGGAAAAAATGAGAATACTGACGTTTCTCTCTCTTTACCTTTATTTCCATCTTCTGCCTCACTCTCCCACAATCCTCAGGGATCATAAAGCTTTGGTTATTCTTTTACTTACTCTGTGTCAGCTCCTCCTCCTTTCTATTCCAGTTTCAGAGTTAAACTTGAGGATGGACAGTACGGGAAAAAAGTCCATCATAAAATCTAGCCATTGATGTTGTAAGTGGTGCTAAAGAGTCCTTAATTTCTTTTTCTCTTCCTACAGTTTGGTTTTAAGCAGAATATATTGCTTAAAAATTATATTTTGAATATTAGTGGTTAAATAATAACTCTCTTTTCCCCTCTCTTTACAATGCTTTGTAATAGCCCTAATCCTCTTTCTGTCACCTGTCTTTTCTTAGACTTTGGACTTATTTAATGTCCCATTAAGATTTAAACAATCTACAGTTCTATATTACTTCCCTATGCTCTCTTAGCAAATTGACACAATTTTGGTGACTTAAAACAACACGCAATTATTATCTCTTAGTTCTGTAGATCCCAAATCAGGGTGAGCTCAACTGGGTGCTCTGCTCAGGGTTTCACAAAGTGTCAGCACTGCTGGACCCTTACCTAGAGGCTCTGGGAAAGAATCTGCTTCCAAGCTCATTCAAGTCAGTGGCAGAATTCAGTTCCTTGTGGTCGTAGGACTTAAGCCTGTGTTCTTGCAGCCTGTTGGTCAGGAACTGCTCTCAGCATCTAGAGGCTGCTCTCAGGTCCTTGTGGCCCCATCTATCTCAGTAATTGATAAATTCTCTAACTCTGTCTTCTGCTACCAGTCGGAGAAAACCTCTCTGTCTTGTAATGGCACAGGGGATTGTTTTAGACTCAGCTGGGTAATCTCCTTTTTCATTAACTCTAAGGCATCTGATTAGTAACTTTAATTATGTCTCCAAATTCCCTTTTGCCATGTAAGGTAACATAATCAAATGTGTGGTATCTCATCATATTCACAGTGCCAGGGATTAGGGAACAGAATCTTGGTGGGTCATTTTTAGAATTCTGCCCAAAACAGTTCCTTATTTTAAATCAGAAAACTGAACCTTGGGACTTGTATAACTCTATTGTTTACAGTAGCCTTAAGAGTGCTTCTCAGAGTTCATAGAAGCTGTGAGAAGATTATTCAGGGATGAAATAATATTTATACTTTTTAAACTTCTATTGTGAAAATAATGATAATTTTTTTTGGTGCTGTTGTAGAGGCCACATGATTTATTAAAAGAAGATGGCACAACATAAAGAGATGCCTGAACTACAGGCATACCATGGAGATATTGTAGATTTGGTTCCAGACCACCACAGTAAAGAGAGTCACATGAATTTCTGGTTTCCTAGTGCCTATAAAAGTTACTTTTACACTATACTGTAATCTGTGAAGTGTGCAATAGCATTATGTCTTAAAAAAACAATGGACAAACCTTAATTAGAAAATACTTTATTGTTAAAAAAAATACCATAATCTGAGCCTTCAGTTGGTCATAGTATTTTTGCAATAGTAACATCAAAAAATTGATCACAGATCACTCTAACAAATATAATAATAATGAAAAATTTTGAAATACTACCAGAATTACCAAAATATGATACAAAGACATGAAGTAAGCAAATGCTGTTGGAAAAAATGGTGCAGATGGACTTGCTTGATGCAGGGTTGCCACAAACCTTCAATTTGTAAAAATCACAATATCTGCAAAGTGCAATAAGGCAAAGCATAATAAAACAAGGTATGCCCGTAAAATTTAGTTTATAAATATTTAGCCTTTTGGTATTCTTTACACATGTGCTTTTTTTCATTATGAAATCTAGTGTTTAATTCTGATGCTTTCAAAGTATGGAAAACATATTGCCTTCATTTTTACCAAATTTTATTATTACCATTAGCAAGAAGGTATGAAAAAAGTAACACTACCTTCTTTGCGTACGGTTGTTATTTTATTATTCTACAAATCATTTGAATCACCTTCTCCTAAGAATGTTGAAATTCAGAAAATATGAGGCAGATTATGTTAGCCTTACCAAATCCTTGATGATCAGAGTAGTATTTTGCAAAACGAGGATGAGATTAGGTTAATACTTGAAGACAAAAAAAGTTAAGTGAAAGAAAAATAAAAATAAAAGTTGATTAAATTCAGAACGAGTAAAATGAAATATTACCTTTTTATTAGCTACTTGGCCTGCATAATTTAATGAACAAGAAAAGTCAGTGATTCAAAAAGAGTTGTTACTACTTGCATTAAAGATAGGGCAGAATTGCTGTCCTCTCCTAAGTATTCCTCGAAGCTTATTGTTCAACTCCCCCCAAAAAGTGCCAACAAGGCCATCAGAAATAAGCATCTGCTCATTACAAACATGTAAAACTCATTTACATCCTAGAATATCTATGTAATACATAAATAGAGGTATACGGTCTCATTAGTGGGTTTTGAGAAAAGCAATACCATTATTGGAGCAAGGCTTCGTTTCATTCATTTAAAAAATGTTTACTTGATTTTATTCTTATAAAGCTAATTAGTGTTTGTTCTGGGCAGTGGTGAAAAATAGAAAGTTTGAAAGGAAACAAGTGATCATCCAGGCTCACTCTCAAAAGCTTTCACTGTCAATATAATATTAGTTGTGTCTGTTCCAGCTTTCTTTCTAAGATTTTTCATAGTTTTGATCATATACGTATAGTGTTTTATTCACTTAATATTACAATTTCTTCATAAAATCAGTTTTGTCTCATTGATTCATCTTACATAAATTTCATCATAAATAATATTATCTTACACTTGATTTTCGCTGTGCTTGAGTTAATGTCTTTAAATTTGAGTGATTTAATCCTTTCATCATATGCTAACTCTTCGCCCATTAATTTCTTTTATTCAACTGATTTCTGCCTAATGCATTCAGTTGTAGAAAATGTTGAAATAAAATTCAGTAGCAGTATTATTATAAGAAAGTATTTTTTCCTGTTTCTATAGCAGCTCTTTCATAACCATTAGCATGCAGAAATGATAGTGATGCATTTATATATTTTTGACACTTTACAACATGTAAGTGAAATTGTTTTTTTAAGCTATTTCATGACATTTACCATTAATTTTACTCTAGATAGCTAATTCCAAAACTTGACCAATTCTTAGAGAAAATTTAGGATATTGGTTTAGTCAAAGTCATCAAAAACCTAGAAAATTTTAAAAGGTCTAAAAGCTCATAAACCTTCTGTTTCGCCATCCAAAGTTACTGTTTCTAAATATTTATTTTATTGATGAAACAGAATTTGAAATAGAATTGCAATGTAAACCAATCATGAGCAACAAGAGTGGGGAAAAAGTAGCAGTCATACTGCTGTTACAAGGTGGCCTGCTCTGCAAGGGTGTGTCTCCAAAGATTGCTAGCAGGAGTTCCAAGATCTTTAAAAATAAATTTTTTTAACCAAAGTGTCAGGAAGAGAGGTGGAAATGAGCATTTTACCACTTTGCACACAGCCACACTTTGTAAAAACTATTCAAATTTTGGCCCCAAATTTTCCTTCATCTTGGATGCTGACCAATTTTCTCTGTCTTTTAAAAATATGTCTCCCTACTTTCCCAGACTTTCTAGGTTATTTTCTGTTTCCAGAAGTATCATCATGTCCCTTCTCATAGGAATCCATCTCTCCCTTCTCTGTCCTACATTCTCTAATTTTGATTCTAATCAGCTCAACAAAAGCCTGATTGGACAAAGAAGAAAAGAGCCTTTCTCCCTATAGGCAGTGGATCTGATTGGGCACATCTGCTCTTAGGTGCAGTGTAATGAGGTTCCCTCACACCCTGTCTCCTCCTCTGCACACAGACACACACACACACAGACACACACACACACACACACACACACACACACACACACACACACAACTAAACTCTCTCAGTAGCACTCAGACAATATAGATGGAATACTCCCATCTGGCACATACACACAGACATGCCTAAGTTTGTGATGGATGAGGACAGTAGCTATAGAAAGTAGAGCACAGATTCAGATATATCTTGGGGTCTACATACCCTGGAGAGGGCACCAAGCCTCATTCCTCATCTTGATCCTTGAGTCAGCTCTGTTTGTGATACAGGGATGGTCTTGTGGAATTATATTGGAAAAACTTCACTGGGCCCCCAAATTGCTATGGGAGAGTCTAGAACTGTACCTTCCCTGAGCTCTAAGAAAATAAATAGGTTTTATATCTCCCTTGCTTACATTTGGTATTTTCAGAGTTGCCTTATGGCTCTATAAATATCAAAGTACCACATGAGGCATTGAAGGGATACTAGTATTAGTTCCAGTTCAGTGATATAAGATTTTATTCATTCATTAACTCAACAAATACTTATTGAGTTTCTATTATTTTTCAGGCACTCTTTTAATTTCTGGAAATACTGCAACAAACAAAATACATGAAACTGTCCACTCTCAATGACCATACATTACAGTAGGGAGAAACAAACAATAAGCAAACTACTTGTTAGGTGTTATACTAGTCTGAGCAAATGCTGTTAAAGTCCATAAAAAAGAATGAAATAATGCCATTTGCAGCAACATGGATAGACCTAGATATAATCATACTAAGTGAAGTAAGCCAGACAGATAAAGACAAATACCATATGATATCGCTTATATGTGGAATCTAAAAAAGAATGATGCAAATGAACTTATTTACAAAACAGAAACAGACCCACAGACATAGAAAACAAACTTATGGTTACCAAAGGGGAAAGAGGAGGGATAAATGAAGAGTTTGGGATTAATATATACACACTACTATATATAAAATAGATAACCACCAAGCACCTACTGTATAGCACAGGACATTATACTCAATATAAAGGAAAAGAACCTGACAAAAAATAGATATATATGTATGTATAACTGAATCACTTTACTGTACACCTGAGACTAACACAATATTGTAAATCAACTATACTTCAATAAAAATAAATTTTATAAAAACTAACCAAAAAATCCAAAAGCTGGCTCAGTTTCTTAGTAAGACCCAAGGCTTACATAATGCCAATAGTAATAGCTGACAATAATATAGCTTCTACCTCATAAAGGCACTGCTCCATATATTTTACACATATAAACTGATTTAATCTTCATGGTCACCCTAAACAGAAGATACTATGTTTATTCACATTTTATAGCTAGAAGAACTGCAGTAACACAAAGATTAATTAATTTACCCCCAAATTTTGCCAGGATAAAGGCAAAGCCAAGATTTAAACCCAAGAAGTCTATTTCCAGAAAACATTCCTGAAAGCAACTTGATATTGAGGGCAACATACTCCAAACTGTTGCGACATGCTGTAAATATACCACATTGGGAAGTGGAGTCTATATGTGTGGCTTATCTTAAAGCTAGCCTTTCCAAAGGTCATTCATAGACTTGTTACGGTTCATGGAAGAATCTTCGTGGCAAAAAGAGAAAGTTAATGACAATTCATAATTTTTTCATAAAGCTAATTTAGATAATAATAAATGAATCTCAGGATAAAGAATTCTTTGGGAATTAGATATTTTAAAAACTATTATTTTTAATTTATTTTAGTGAAGTATATTTGATTTACAATGTTGTGTTAATTTCTGCTGTACAGCAAGTGATTCCATTATACATATATATATATATACATTCATTTCATATTTTTGTCCATCATGGTTTATCACAGGATATTGAATATAGTTCCCTGTGCTATACAGTAGGACCTTATTGTTTATCCATTCATTTTTGTTAATTTTTATTGGAGTATAGTTGCTTAACAATGTTGTGTTAGTTTCTAATGTACAGCAAAGTGAATCAGCTATACGTATACATACATCCTCTCTTTTTTGGATTTCCTTCCCATTTAGGTCACCACAGAGCGCTGAGTAGAGTTCCCTGAGCTATAGAGTAGGTTCTCATTCGTTATCTATTTTATACATAGTATCAGTAGTGTATACACGTCGATCCCAGTCTTCAAATTCATCCCACCCTCCTGTCCCCGCTTGGTGTCCATTCGTTTGTTCTCTACATCTGTGTCTCTGTTTCTGCTTTGCAAAAAAGATCATCTGTACCATTTCTCTAGATTCCACATATACACATTAATATACGATATTTGTTTTTCTCTTTCTGATTTACTTCACCCTACCAGACAAAACCATAATTCAAAAGGAGTCATGTACCACAATGTTTCATTGCAGCACTATTTACAATAGCCAGGACATGGAAGCAGGAAGCAACCTAAATGTCCATCAGCAGAGGAATGGATAAAGAAGATGCGGCACATATATACAATGGAATATTACTCAGCCATAAAAAGGAATGAAATTGGGTCATTTGTAGAGATGTGGATGGACCTAGATATAAAGGAAACTTTTTAGAAGTCTGCTTTGGGAAATATTGGCCTTGTACACCATTGGTATTCAGTTTTGTTTTTTTAAATAATAGAAATATTTATTCAATAAAAATCTTAAACAGAAGCCCTATATGTAAAATTAAATAAAAATCAGCAGCTGAAGAGTTGCACTGACTGAAGCAAGGGCAGCAGATGTGCACATCTCAGAGTTTACTCCGCGGCTCTCTGCCCCTGTTACTTTGGCAGCCCCTGAGGTACTTCCTCTGTACTCCTAAGTCTTTGTATACCACAGTTTGTCAAAAGACCATTACAGTTTTTCAAAATAGGTAATGCTTTGTTCTACATTTAACTTCACTCGTCTAATATAAGCTTCAATGGCCAAGTGTGAGCAATGTCTAAACCTGATAGGATGGGGCCCTGCTAGTTTCTGGCACTACAGGGATGGTCTGATCTCCTCAGACTTCCCAGGTATCCCAGCCTCAGGGCAATAGGTCACTCGGTGGCTCTAGATGCATGGTTTCCAAGTTTTCTAAATCTTCTCTTCCCCACAGTTACCTACCAACAAAAATGACCTTGTCAAAGAATTTTTACATATAAAATCATTTCTCAAATGCTTAAAGCTTGCATTCCCCCAAGACAAAAACCAAACTCCTTAATTTGTTGTTCAAGATCTTGCAGAATCCATCCCCAGCCCAGTCTCACTGATGTTTTGTCTCTCCCATATCTTCTGCATGAGATTTATTACTTTTTTCATGATTCCCACTCATGTCCATCTCTGTCAGCCCTTCATGCCATCCATCCTGCTATCTCAATTCTTTCTAGAATCCATTGCCCATCTTTATTTCTCCAGACTCCTATTCATCCTTTGAGTTTTCTACTCAGGATGGTATTTATAATTTCCCCAAGACAGTAATATAGGAATCTTTTCTTAACACTACTGATACCAAAGAACATTGTATTCTACTTTATCAGTATTCCTGTCTGTCTCTTCCGTTAGACTGCTCACATGTTCTTGCTTGTCTAGTATATTTCTCAGTTCCCGTAACAGATTAGAACTAAAGTTTTAGTAAATTAATCAATGCATTTTTCATAACTTTTATTATGTTTGTTTCAATGTATCTACAAAGCCTCAAACATCTCTGAAAATATAGGTTTGATTTAAAAATCAGACAATATTTGTTGGCATGGAAGTTTTCAAATGATAAGCTAAATGTTGAAATTTTCTCTTGGATACTTTTAATTTTACTAGTGTAGACTTTGGCTGCTTTTTTGTTAGCTAAAAGCTTCAACTAAGTTATTATTGTATTTATTCAAATTGTGTTTGACTCAAAGTGTACAATTCAGGAGTCTTCCATAGAAATGTTCCTATCTTTAACACCATCCTTCAAGAATAATTATTCTATTTAGAGATCTTCCCCGCTTTATTGGTTCATCACATATTTATTTGTTGCTACAGTTTCTTAAAAACACTCAAATTGTTTTTGCTTTGTTTTAGTCACATTCATTTATTTTTATCACATTCATTAGTATAGTAAAGTTTACATATGAGATGAGTATAAAAACTTATCCTCTTCATCAGTTTCCTGCAGATCCATTTTGTATAGAGAAGAAACAAATTATAAAAATTAATTCCAGGCTATATGCCAGCTTCCAGATTGAAATCAATTAACACAGATGAAGAAACAACTGATGGTCTGGACTAGATTGTTTGATTTTGTTGTTGCTAATGTCATTTGTTTTGTTTTCTGGAAGATAAATGAATTCTAAGTGACGACTAGTCCTTCAAGAGCTTCAAATTTCCAGAGGTCCTGGCATATCACCTGCTTTTCTATTGCTACAGTCCTATTCTCCCTGTACCCACAGGTGTGTAAACAACATGAGAAATAATGAGACAGAAGATAGAGGTGTCATAGAAGGAAGGTCCTTGATTTGCACATGGGAAAATAGATGAGCAAAGATGAAATTAAGTGGTTAGAAAATTGAACCTTTGTTATAAAATATTATTATAAGTAGTTATGAACTTTAAGTCACACATGAAATACACTATAGTAATAGAGCATATAATACACATACTATCTAGCTGGCAAGGAAGGTTTTAATTTTATCAAATTATATCCCAAGGAGGTCCCTAGGAAACCTTTATGAGTAGAAATCACAACTAAAATAATCCATGGTGTTGTTCCAATATCATAAATACATGCATCTGACTCAAGATTGATTTTGTACAAAGAAACAGCCCATTGCACATTTCCTAACTTAGACAGTTCTCTCCCTAAATTACAAACACACCCACTCTCAGTTGGACTGACGGTGCCAACTCCAGGCTGGAGCCTGGTTTGGCGATTCCTTGGGCCTTTGTCCCACTTTCTTTCCTCCGTCTCAGGGAGATCCAGTATAGTCTGTCTTCACCTCATTTCTTCTGCTGGTACTTCTTATAGTTATGAAGGTACATCTTTGATAATCTTTTCTTATAAGTACACATAAATTCTTTGTAACAACTCTCTACCCTTTCTGTTTTCCATTTTCTGGCAGGTATCTTAGGAAATCACTTCCAGTATAAAATATTATAAAAATACCTGAATGAATGAAAGATAAGACTATTTTCGTGCAAATCATGTTACTAATGTACTCATTACATCTTCCTCCAGACTTCTCTTCTTACCATATACTTTGTCTTGATTAATGGCACCATCAGTTGCCCATTTTAACTTCCCCATCTCTCAAACCAGTAAAGGGGAAATCATAGAGGTTCATTCCTCCCTCACCCCAATGATGACAACTAGTAATTGAGACCAAGTGTCTATCTCATTATCATTCCTCATATCTGAACACTCTTCCTGTTCCTCAAGAGTATTGGATTATTAACTTAGTTCTCTTGTTTTCACCGTTTCAATATTTTCCTAATTGATCCTGCCTCTTTTGTTACCCCTTTCTTACCCATCCTTAAGATTGTCATCAGAGTAATGTTTTTAAGTCAAAAATGAGATCATGCCATGCCTTTGCATACAATTCTTCATTAGCTTTCCATTCCCCTAAATTTAAATCCCATCTTCTTGGCATGGCACATGAAGCCTACTATAATTAAGTTTCTGCTTGCCTGTCCAGGCTCATTAAAATCCACTCTACCTCACACTCTGTGTATTCCAGCAATCTCAGAAGCAAACCATGCTGGTTTGCCCCTTCACAGATGTTTTCTCTGCATTTAATGGACTTCGTACTCTCAACCCTTGCTTTCTTTGCCTAAGCAACTATATTCTAAGATTAATACAACACTACTTCTCATTTAATTGTTTTAATGTTGCCCTTTGTACTTACTAATGTTACTTTCTATTATTTTTTATTGCAAATATATACCCTTACAATTGTATTCTGAATTAAATAGGCCTTTGTGAGCTAGCCTAGAAATCATACCATTATTTATAAAGTGTTTCAAAACAAAAGCCACAAGTTCCAAATGACTGACTAGAAAGCAAACATTTGGAACATAACCTATTTGTAATTTTGGTCCCAGTGGTTATATCACCAAATGAGGTAACAAGATCAAACCTCAGAGGAAGATTTGTTTGCTGTTATAACATATGGTGCTGGTGATATAGGCATGAGAGAATAAAGGAAGGTATATCTCTGTTTAACTTCTTAAATTAAATGTTAAATGCTATTTACACACAATAAAAATTCTGGAAACAACAGGATTTGGCTCTAAATTTAAATGAAGTAGTAGGGAATTGAACCATTAAATAAATAATGGATGGCAAATGGTAGAGCCAGGTTTCTTACTGTTGGAGTGGGAAAATATAGATAAGTAAGGGGAGAAGTATGTTTAGGGGAGAATTATACACACACACACATGCACACACACACACATACATACACAGGTTAGTATACATATGTATATTATCTTGCTTTGTCATCTGAGAGGGCCTAGAAGGCAATGACACCCCAGTAGCACAGAGCATACTTAGCACCCATATCTTGGTTTCTAACATCATTCTCCAATAAAAGAAATCAAGGATCATTAGAGAAATGCCTGATGGCCTGATTCTAGGGCTGGGCAGTGAATATACAAGATATCCTGGAGCATCTATAACAAGACAGATGCTAGAAAACAAGGAAGTGCTCAAAAACAACAAAAAAAACGTTGATGGTTGTATGTCAAAGAGACACAGGAGTCAAGTGACATAGCTACCAATATCCAAAATTAGAAAAATTTGAGCAAAAAAAATATAAAGAATATATCAAGTAGTATTGGATTATAACCCAAAGTATAAAATAAATATCCATGAGTCCATGATGATATAAATAAGTGATTGAATAAAGAAAGAAATGAGAGCATAGACAAATCTCTTGTGCAATAGAATCCCAAATAATTTATGTAGATATTCAGTCCTCTAGGAAGGGGAACATAACTGCCCACTCCTTAAGTCCAGGCTGTGCATCGTGACTTTTTCCAAAGAGTATAATATGGAAAGGAGGGAAAAAAGAGTGAATTTACAGTAGAGAAACCTGACAGACCCTTTAGCCAGGTGAGAAAGTTTAACCTTAGCAGTGATAAATTATGTTGATAATATATACCTTTGCTATGATGTAATAAGGATGGCCGTTAACCTCTGTGGTTTTCTTCCCCAAACCCCATAACACTAACCTGATCATGGCGAAACCAGACAATTCCCAACTGAGAGACATTCTGCAAAATACCTGGCCAATATGCAAAATTGTCAGGGTCATCTAAAACAAGGAAAAGTCTGAGAAACTGTTACAGCATAGAGGACCTGAGAAAATACGATGACTAAATATAATGTGGTATCCTGGATGAGATCCTGGGACAGAAAAGGGCATTCAGTAAAAACTAAGAAAATACGAATAAGCCGTGAACTTTAGTAGATCATACGTATCAATATTGGTTTATTAATTTTTACAAATGTATCATACCAACGTGTTAATAATAGAAGAGATAGGGAGAGTCTCTTGACTACAAATTGTGTGCATTTTCACAGAAAATATCTTGTACCTCACTCCTGTATATTCTGTATAGAAATAGTGACCTTGTATAGTGTTTTTGCATAAAGGAACTTGTATCAGATGTAAACCTTTCATCCTTTGGGAAAAACGTTGCATATTAATTTCAGCTGGCCCATCCCACTGCTAGTGCTCACACCCAGAACGTTCTCTTATGTCGTTCTTGTTCACTGGCTATTGACTGCAATTATCTCTCATATTTACTGCTCTTGGAGTATCCTTCTGACATATTTTAGTGAACAGACACCATTATCTATCTCCCTCAAGTGTTTTTTCAATCGCCTATTAACATTACCTTTACCATGCCTATCTGAACCAATACATTGTGCTTTTGCATGATAGCTCTGAATGGGAGGTTCTGAATAATACAGTTTAAATATAACAATTTAAATTTAGTAGTATTTGAACTTTTTCCAATATAGAGAGTCTGGTTATCACAGGCTATTTACTTTAAAGCAGTAATATGGCTTTTTTTTCTTATTATTTATATTATTTAAAACATTTACGACATAGAATGACAAAGAACAAAATGAATCAATACTCTATTAAGTAGCAAAACTGTGTGAATGGCCTCAAGGGGAATTTGAAAATCTTGACATAATGAGATATAAAATACAATTGATTGCTAGGGAGCCAGGACTGAGGCCCTCACTACCATGACATTTAGGTTGGAAGATACCTGTAGTGTGCTTCCATCTGACTCAACAGATGGGCATGGTAAAAGGTGTGTGCGCATGGTGTGTGCGTGTGTGTTTATATAAGCTACACCTGCTGTAGCATATTGAATGCAATTCTTTATTAGAAATGTTCTGTATAACTTTTTATAAGCAATATATGTTTTATTGATAAACATTTGGAATGCTTAAAGTATGAGCTGGAGGCCACCATCCCAAACTAGATTTGGGAGATACACTGAGGACCAATTAATCAACCATTAAATTAACATCATTTTTTATTTCTATCATCATCTATTTATTTAAAGTAGTCACCTTTTTTGGTGGTTATCATTACATCCAGTTAATAAGAGGTGTGATTGAATTTCACACATATGTTAATTTCACAAGCCTTATTTTCTTAGCTGTGGCTCAGCCTCATTAAGTCCTTCAAAGAAAATTAAAACATTTCTTTGAAAGGCATGGAGTTTTATTTAAACTAGAACACTACCTGATCTTTTTTTAATGAAAGAACAACAGAATCCTTATTAAGGAGGTTGCTGGAAGTTGTTTTTTGTTTTTAGATATTAACTAAAATTCTATTTCTAAGCATAATGGTAATTCCAAATGTTTACATGTGACATACATCCCTAGAAACTTTGAGTAAAGTATTTGTATGACATCAACATCTGTTTCACCTTCAGGAGTGTCATTTCTATTGGCAGGAACAGCCACCCAGATGCTTGAAAGAATCACCTATGTAGAAAAAGTGTTAGGCTATATCTATGTTACAGATTTTTGCTTTAATTCATTTAAATTGTTCACAGACTGATTCTTTCAGCCATTGCTTAATTAATTCCTTCTGCCAAAACACTTCCTCTCCTACTGCGTCTCTCAAAATTTGACCCATCCTTCAAGACTTAGATTAAATGCTCTTTGCCATTAAGTTAATCCTAATCCTCCCAAATATGTATGCTCTCTCATCCTTCAGAATGCTGGTAACCTTTTAATATTATCTTTTTGAGATTTTATTATATTCTGCCTTGAATGACAGTTGTTTCTGTACATGTCTTGGTACCAATATCCCCTTTTAGCCTGTCTCTCCTGGAGAGGACTGTGTGCCCCTTTATCATCCTTAGCCTCACCTGGCACAGGCCACTACGTCCTCCAGGTAAGGTCACTGACCACAACCTTATATTTCCACCCTGTTCTGTAAACTTGTGCTCTTCCTACTCACATCTCTGCTCTGCCCCCTGGTCTGTCTTCTCTAGTCCTCCTGCTTTGAGCATCTATTATTTCTAGTATGCTCCCTGTCCATCTAATCCTAGCTTGTCTTCTACTCATTTCCTATCCATAAACCTCAGAGCTTCTGGGGAGGATACTCTAATCCCACAGGGTTTTGAAGAAAATGGGGAAGTGGAACTTGCCCTTCAAAATGGAAGCATATGGGTACCAGCTCCAAGTGTGCATGCATGAAGAAAGATGGAAGACAGACTGGATGCAAATATGCACAGAAAAGAATATTCCATGGACTGGAATCACAAGGGTGAGAGAGACCATCCTCAGGAGATGAGAAGAGCAGAGGAGTAGATGTTATTTCCAAATTTACCTAATCTTAAAAAGAACCTTGCCCACTTGTTAAAAATGTAGATTCAGGAGACCCACCCTAAGCCAAGCAAATCATAGTCCCTTGAGGAAGGGGTCTAGAAATCTGATTTTAAGAAGTTCCAGAGTGAGCCTTAAGATTGGTTACTTTTAAGAAACCCTGGATAAATTGATGGTAAGGTCACAGAGACATAAAACATCAAGAGAACCAGCAAGCAGGAACAATGGCCTTCCTCATCCCACAATATGGGATAATTGGGCTAAAAGCAGGGGCGCAGATCAGAGTCCTAATGCACAGAGTGCTGTGGCTTCCTGAATGAGCCTGCATTAACTCTGCTGGCTGCAAATACTTCTCAGTAAAATATGAGTAAAAAGGCTTTTACAAGAAGACTACCAAGATTTTGTTAAATATGTTTAACCATTAAGGAAAATGTGGGAAACTGACATGTTTTCCTCTTCTGAAGCAATCATTCACTGTTAGTATTTAGCCATAAATTTACTTTATTCTCTTTTCTGTTCTGAGTTTCTCAACCTATGGCAGTGGACTTGAAAACATTATTTGAACGACATATGGAGAAATCACAAGATTTCCATTAGTTTTAGAACAAAGCCAATAATTTATGTTTTAGAGACCATCAGTTTATCTCAAGAGAATCATCCTAGACTGTTCTTTACTGATAAAACTGAAACAAGCACAATTTAACTAAAAGGTTTTTATAAAAATAATACATATTTCATAATATTAGTACTAAAATGTCCCATACCGATGGCATGTAAAGTTGCTGTCCCTATTTTAACCTAAAGCCTAGCACTGGAGGAAAATAATAAAATTCACTTATTCATCATGTTTTATTTATTTTTTTCAAGTGGATTTATAATCTGGACTACTGAAAGAGAAAAGTGTGGACAAAGGCAATTCATAATTAAAGAATTTGTCATAACTTGTTTTGTAGTATCTACTGATTTGATTATTACTTCTCCAATAAAGAATTCTATTTCTCATTCAGTGCACACAAAGTTAATTGTAATCAAAGCATTTTTATTGCCTTATGCTTAATATAGTTGATATTTTTCTTAGTAAAACATGAATAGCTGTTTGAAATTTAAAATAGCATTTTTGAAGAATGGGGGATGAATGAATCAGTATATCAAAATGTTTTTCCTTTTCATAAAAAGCTTATTTAATTTTTAACAGTTCAAAAAACTTACAAAGGGATAAGCAGAAGGGAAGTTTGGCTGTGTATATTCTGACAATCACTTACTAAAAAAAATTTATTTCCAGATATTTTCTTTAGGCACATAATTAACATTCAACTTAGTCTAATCCCTTTGAAAGTTTGTTAACAACTATATTCTTTGTTTCATCTCTCAGTGATATGTAACAATAAAATATCTTTTTTTAACTCAATGCATAAATGAGAAATCCCTTGATTATTCAATACTTTCATCATTTCCTTGAGTAAAAGTGAGAAATATGTTATTTGTTAAAAAAGAATCCAAAGTTCTAGAAGACTTTTGGAATGGCACTGTCTTTTAATACAATCCTGTTGTCCCAAGAAGACTCAAAAGGGCATCA
Source organism: Physeter macrocephalus (assembly GCF_002837175.3). Taxonomy (NCBI): domain Eukaryota; kingdom Metazoa; phylum Chordata; class Mammalia; order Artiodactyla; family Physeteridae; genus Physeter; species Physeter macrocephalus. Next base: position 54,357,689 of record NC_041218.1, read on the forward strand.
GGGTCTGCAAAAATTGTTATTAAGTATCTTCTCACCTATTCTGTCCTAATTCAAGATATTTTCTTTTTTTCCATGAGACTTTTTTAAACTTTTATTTTATATTGGAGTATAGTTGATTAACAATGTTGTGTTAGTTTCAGGTGTCCAGCAAAGTGATTCAGTATACATACACATGTATCTATTCTTTTTCAAATTCTTTTCCCATTTAGGTTATTACAGAATATTGAGCAGAGTTTCCTGTGCTAAACAGTAGGTCCTTATTGGTTATCTATTTTAAATACAGCATGTCAATCCCAAACTCCCAATCTGTTCCTCCCCTGCCACCCCACCTTTCCCCCCTGGTAACCATAAGTTCATTTTCTAAGTCAATCCGTCTGTTTCTGTTTTGTAAATAAGTTTTTTTTTTTTTAGATTCCACATATAAGCAATATCATATGATATTTGTCTTTCTCTGTCTGACTTACTTCACTTAGTATGATAATCTCCAGGTCCATCCATGTTGCTGCAAATGGCAATGTTTCATGCTTTTTGATGGCTGAGTAATATTCCATTGTGTATATGTATGTACCACATCATCTTTATCTGTTCCTCTGTCAATGGAAATTTGGTTGCTTCCATGTCTTGGCTATTGTCAACAGCACTGCACTGAACATTGGGGTGCATGTATCCTTTTGAACCATGTTTTTTTCCAGGTACATGCCCACGAGTGGGATTACTGGATCATGTGGTAGTTCTATTTTTAGTTTTTTAAGGAACCTCCATACTGTTCTCCATAGTGACTGTACCAATTTACATTCCCACCAACAGTGTAGGAGGGTTCCCTTTTCTCCACACCCTCTCCAGCATGTATTGTTTGTAGACTTTTTGATATGGCCATTCTGACTGGTGTGAGGTGATATCTCATTGTAGTTTTGATTTGCATTTCTCTAATAATTTGCGATGTTGAACATCTTTTCATGTGCCTCTTGGCCATCTGTATGCCTTCTTTGGAGAAATATACATGACGTGAACAAAAAAGATAGACACGTTTTCTGGATGATGGTGAAGGTTATCTAAATTCAAAATATACTTGTCTTAAGTTGTAGTTTCAAGAGATATAGTTTTATATTCTATGATACATATAGGTGTCTGACTAGAGGAAAGATGCATTATTAACATGGATTTTACCTTTAGGCAAGATAATTGTGATTATGATTGATTCATATTTCATGTAGAAAAACAGTACATCATTAAGCAATGGATTGCAGAAGAATAATGTGAATTTGATTATTTCAGTAGATCAGTGTTTTGATCACAGTGTTTTGTAAGGTGATCCCAAGATAGATCCCCAATTTCCTGATGAAATTCTAACTGAGCCTTTAAATTCTGAAAAGAAAAACAGCATCAAAAGGTATCCACTCCAGTAACTTTACTGCTTTCCCATTCATCTTGTGGATTGACTTTTTGGGAAAGAATTTCATACTTCCTGCCTTCCCTTGCTCAAGTCTCATTCACGCCTAACCCACTAGTGTACTAAACCAAGTTTTGGTGGTAACAGAAGTTAGCTCCTAATTTGCAAAATCCAGTAGATCCTCTGTGCTCTCAACCCCCTTGTCTACTGTAGCATTACTGCTGCTGACTCAGGTCTTCTTGAAGCATTCTCTTCTTTTGTATACATAATATTATTTCCCTTGATCCTATTTCATCTGCTCAGTACTCTCCAGGGTTCTAGTCAAGATTCTCCTCTCTCCTTATTTTATAATTCTCTTTGTAAAAAAAAAAAAAATTTATTGTAGTATAGTTGATTTATTGTTGTGTTAGTTTCAAGTATACAGCAAAGTGTATAATACTGTTCTTATACAATCACACATATGGCCATGGTCTGTATGCCAGTGACCCCTAAAACTCCACCACCAGGCTCCAAACTCTTTCCTACATTCTTGACATTTCATTTCCATCCAGTTCCTGGATATAACATCCAGGTATTTCAAGTACCAGATGACCCAAATAAATGTGTTACATTTCCACACAGGCACACCCTTTCTACTCCTGAATAATCTGTGTCTCTTTAATGGCATTACCATCCATCCGCATCTTCAAGAATACCCATTATGTTCTTTCAGACTCCTCCTCTCTACCACCACATTAGATTTGTCATCAATTCCAGTTTATTCTTACTCCAAAATATCTTAGGGTATAAAGTCGGCTAAGAGTCAGGATAAAATAAAATCAGTGAGCATTTGCAGTAGTGGTGGAAAAGGAAAAGGAGGGGACAGATTAGACACAATTCTCTTCCTATCCCACCATCCCCCCCTTGATTAAAATTCAAGTATGTCTTCATATTTCTTACTGGATAATATTCAAAACTGCTAACAAGGCATGATCATATACAATTCTTTTCCTAAATGCCCTACATTTTTTTCCCCTGTTGAATGACCTTTTATTCATGCGTATATCTTTCACTTCCATACTGCTGTGCCTTTATTCATTCCATTTTCTTCTCCCGCAATGTCTTTCTCTTATTTTCTTCTGGAAGCTCCTTCTTGTCTCCACCAGTTCTTTCCCTGGAGCCTCCTGTGACAGCCCACAAGTACCATTCCCTCCTCTGTGCTTCCAGGACTTTTGTAGGTCTCCTGTGGCCCCTTCTTCACTAGCCAAAGCTTCCTTCCCCATATGTCTGTCTGCAAGTTTTGACCTCTTCAAGGATGGAGACTGTTAGACACTTAGCACATATTCACCCAGAAAACAGACACTGAAATGATAAGTAAGTGAATGATTTCTTTAAAGAATATTCACATTAGGTAACTGTAGGGGAAGTTAGTTGATTCTTCAAATTCTTTTTATATCAATAATGGCCAAACCAAATTTTCTCATGTTTAGTCACAGTTACCTATTTTTCCTACTCCTTGTAGCATAAACTGAGTATAGCATTTGGTGTTCCCTTAGTCACATAGATCATAACAAATGGTAAAGGCTCAATAAAGAAAACTTCACTGGGAATGTGGTTGTTGTCATAAGGGGGACTACATGCTTCTATTCAATACAGGCTATTAGCTCTGTAATGCTAACAGTGTAAAAGCATTTGCTCGTTCAGTCAACACATGTTTACTGAAAACCTGAAACAGCTACAATATGCATAATATAAATTAAAGAAGGATGATTTATCTTGTAAAAGATCATTCCTCGTTTTTAGTCATTAAGTTCTATACAGGGAGCAATCTTCTATTGCTAACACAGTAACTGAATGAGTAAAGAGCAAGACTCCATAGTTACTGGCTCCTGGAGCACTTTACAGGACTCTATGGGCAATTCTCTTCTCCTTTGGTCTTTTAAAGATCCTCTCTGTGAATCCAGTCATTTAAATCCAACTCTATAACACTCCTGGGAAGGGAGGGCAAATAGGAGAGAAATGCCCTTCAATCAGAAGCTCACACACTCTGGAGATACCTGAGAAAGGAAAGAAAGGAGATAAATGCCTACTTCTCTGCTCTACCTAAGCCCATTTAAATGAAATGGGAAGAGAGCATCATTATTACTTGACATTCTACAAGGATGAATCATTTCCCACTTTCCTTTGTAAATGTGGTGGAAGCAGCAAGGGGCTGATTGTGATGAGAAAGACGGATGGTCAACAACCCAGAGGATTTCAGTTCCAGAATCTCAGCAAGCCCAGGCCCAGCTTGCTGTGGCCTTGGGCAAGTCACTTCTCTTCTCTAGGATCTGAAGGTTCTCACAGTCTCTTTGCATAATAATGCAATGCATATGGTGTCCCAGAAAGCACATCCCTACTCTTGTGAATTCCATTTGCTAGCTAATTCCAAGAAAGATTAGCAGGTGTACCATGAAACATCAGGGGACAATTTCTATACTGACTCAAAGAAGTGGTAGTTTAAAGAGGCCATTTCATTTGTAGACAAAGAGAAGATAAAAGCTTTTTACTCAAAAGTACTGTTACTAACTGTTTTTCTTTAGATAAAGGATTTGCTGTGTCACCACGCACAATGGGCAACTTCTCTGGATGCAAACTAGGATTTTTAAATGTACAAATTTTATAATATATGTAAATTTAAAGCACTTCTAAGCAACTATCGTATAAATGATTTTTGAGTGTAATGTATAGATAGGGCCATACTATTTAAGTGCTTGATTTAGTTAAACTAGAAAGTAAACATAGAAAGATTTAACGAGCTTCACAGTGAACAAAAGTTTACAAATCTTATTTCAGAAATTCATATGCAAAATCTAATATCTTATAACTTGTATATTTTTTCGACAGTAATATGTTTGCATTTCTCTCACTTTCCATATTATTGAGCACTTACTATGTTCAGGTCCGGTGTTAAGTACTTTAGGTGCATTGTGCATTATCTCATTTAATTATAACATAAACCAATTGAGTAGGTACAGTTTTTGTGAAAACACTTTGTAGATGACAAAAGTGATGATACAAAAGGTGAAGTCCCTTGTTATAAATACTCGTGAAGGTACAGGAATCTGCAACTATTTCCCTCCAAGTGCTATCTTCTTAACGTTGTATTGACGCTGCCTTTCATGGACTTGAAAGCCTTTGTGTGATATACAGGGAGCCAAATTAACTGCAGCCTTCTCATCTCATGTTGGAGGATATCTTCAAGCTAGCTCTGTGAACAATAAACAATTGGCTGAGAAGAAAGGAAAGTGAGCCAAATGTGTTGGGGGCAATATAGTCATAAAAAAGGTAGAGGGGAATGAGGCCAACAACTGTTAAAAAAATCAACTGATCACACTGCTTTCTACATCAGCACAGCTGGAGTCCATGCTGAGGTAGAAGTCAACTCAGTTCTTAAATGTGAATTCGGTCGAATTCTGAGGGAGCCTTCAGTAGTGATTTGAGGCATAGTTATTACACAAGGTCACCAATTATAATTGTTTTCACACTACTATCCTGTACTTTTTCCACAATCCTTACCAATTTTTAGAGGCCAGGGTTGGAGTAAACAGATGTCCCAACAGCTGCATTTCAATTTCACTTGCAGAGTAACAGCTAACTGTTTCCTATCTGGGAAAGTTCTTCTAGACTATAAGAGCACAGAAAGGGTATATATAATTTGTTCTCAGGTTCCGTAACTTCTTTAGGATGCAGCGATGTAACAGAGTTCTCCAAAAGAGAAACAGCCATGGTTGAATATGGGAATAAGTCACTGAAGAGCTAGCCCAGACATTTGATTTTTAAAAGCCCATAATGCCTTTAGTTGTTTTGCTGGACATCGTGCAGATATTTTGGAAGAGTACGCTTCACTTTGCCAGGTTCAAAATGCTCAGTGGCATAATTTTTGATCTGGAACTTGCTGAGATGCGTGTAAGAGCTGAGACGAATTGGCAGAGAGAAGATACTGGCAACACTTTTAGATGCAATTCCTAGAAACTAAAGAGCTATGTGACCAGTATACAGAATGACTTTCGATCATAGTGTTTTAGTACCAGACTGAGTCATTTAGCATCAACTCCCTCAGTTTATCAGTGAAGAAACTAAGGCTCAAAGAAGTGACTTGCCTGAAGTCAAATGAGTGTCAGAATCAGAATGGAATCTAAATTTTCAGATTCAAAGCCAAGTACTATATTGAGCTTCTTATCTCGTGCTGACTCATATTAATCTACCTCTGTCTCACAAATTTAATGCAATTATTCAACTTATAGTGTTTTGTTTTCATAGCCAGGATATGAATCCTGTGGATGAAAAACCATTCATTAATGGTGCCAATTCAATTATATCAATTATGTTTAAACATGTGGTAGAGTCCACTCTGACTACCTGTGAATACCATAGTCTCGGAAGGAACAATTTTGTGTGGCCATTCTGAAAACGGAGTTTCATGCGTAAATTTGTATGTTCAGTTTATCAAGTAACTAACAGGATGAGAGGGATTTTGCAACATCATGTGAAAATCAAATTCTGAATAATTTTTTAAAAAGGACATTAAAACAATTCAAAATGTGTTTTCATGGTAGGCAAGGATTGGTAGATTTGGCATTGGTAATATCTGTTTAGAGATTTTTAAGTGTATCAGGAAAAGCAAATCAATGAAAATTAAGTGATCTATAAATAACACTTAACTGTCATTAATTGAAACAGTTGATATAAAACCGACCTATTTAGGAAAGGGTGATTTTTTTTGTTTGTTTCTCTTATGAATTCCGTTATATATTTTCAGAAGAATACTTTTTAAACTTTGAGCTCCCATGAATAATTTAGTCATTTTAATATGAAGTGTGATCATAAAATTAAGGAAATGCATATAGAACAGTTGAATTACACAAGAAATGCAAGTTTATATTATGAAGCTGTGGGCCTTGTTGATTTAAATAGTTTCTGTTTTTTTGTATCGTTGTTGCAAGATTATTTTGTATTACGTTAGGCTATAATTGTGTTATTCATAGGAATGAATTGTATAATCATAGTGTGGTGAGGGCATTCAGGTAACCATGACTACTACTATTGTTCCATCCATTTTTGCTTTATGCAGCAGTGAATATTTTTAGTTGTTCTATTATTTGCTCTTTTAAATTTTGGAACCTAAATTATGTCACTTCTATTTTTTAAAAACGTTGCATAATTTTTTTTTTTTTTTTTCTGGTACGCGGGCCTCTCACTGTTGTGGCCTCTCCCGTTGCCGAGCGCAGGCTCCGGACGCGCAGGCTCAGCGGCCATGGCTCACGGGCCCAGCCGCTCCGCGGCATGTGGGATCCTCCCAGACCGGGGCACGAACCCGAGTCCCCTGCATCAGCAGGCGGATTCTCAATCACTGCGCCACCAGGGAAGCCCAATGTTGCATAATTTTATATAGTGTTTCCTCCTTTTAGATACTTAGGTATGGAATACCAAAAAGGAAGATTGGGCAAGAGTCTTCTAATTTAGACAATAAATGTACGTCAGTAAGGCCACTGTCTTCCTCATTTCCCAGGGTATAATATTTACATTTCTTAAAATTTCTTTCTAGACTTTCTCTCCCTATAATCATTAGTTTCTTTATTATGAGAGTTCTAAAAACCTTCCCTTATAGCCCATTCACAAACACCAGGCCTTCACCACTCATACCTGGGTCATTGAAATACCCTTCTGACTGGGCTTTACACCATTCTCAACATTATTTGTGACTTCACCTCTTCCCACTAACCCCTTCTGCCTGATTCCATTCCTCCTGATTCCATTCCAAAGCAGCATCTTTTCTATTACAAAAAGTTTTCCAAAACTGGGCATTTCTCCTAATGTCAGAGATTGTGGAGCTTGATGTGAGTATAAAATGAATTATTCTTTAAGTAAGGAGCATTATTGGTTTTATGGGGTCTCCCACTGGCTGGGTATAATGCTCTGAGTGGCAGGGTACTTGGAGGCTTTGTAGTGTACATCACAGATTTTTTTTGTTGTCTTTCTTTTGATAGTTATGAATTTGTTGTAAGCGAAATTACAAGGTCAAGGGCGACCATACAGTTGAAATACTTCTGAGTGTGTAGACTGAAGTGCAGATAAACTATTGCTGTTAATTTAGATGAGCCAATTTATTTTTCTCAGTTAACAACAAAATACTCAAGAAGATAAATAAAACCCTTCATTAGTGAGGTTTTCTACTGAGGAAAACTTAGTTATTGCAGATGTAAAATACCCTATGCCTGATATGAAAACTACTCATAAATTCTAGAGCCACTAGTGCAATCTGAAAGCAGTGTTATGATCAAAGGAATAGAGTCCAGTAATCAAAAGTTATAGCAAATAGTTCAAAGTCTTTACTTGCATGTTTTAAAAAGTGTGAAGTGCTTCAAAACATAACACTAATAAAATTCTCCTTTTTCCCCACAATCTCTTCCGTTGCAGACCTGCAACACTCCTCAGAAACCCACCCGTCCAACCAGATTTGAGTCTTTTTTTTTTTTTTTCGTTTTCTGCTCCAGATTTTTTTGTTATGTAAACACACCTGACAGTTCTCCACAAGGCATAATTCTTCTTCTTTAATTTAGGGAACAAAGAGAAAACTGGACTAGATATTCTCTTTGGCAGGATGAAGAAGGCGGACAACCCTGAGCAATTTCGAGTTGATTGTTTTCAGTCATGAAAGTAAATGTTTTGGTAACTAGATTTTTGAAAGACAATTTTATAAGAACATATACATGATGGTATAGTAGAACAGACTGTGCTGGAATTTGAAGACAAATCCTTTGGATTTCAAGAGAGTTCAAGGCAAGAGAACTTAGTGCTACATAAAATAATGATTTTTTTTTTTTATCACTACACAGTCTTTTCCTAATCTCCCAGATTACAACCCAGAGAGGTTCCTTTTTTTTTTCTTTGTTCCTTTATTTATCATTAGACCAATATTTCTTCTCTGCTTAATTCCCTGTATCTGAGATGCCTTTTCTCATGGATAAGAGTCTCATACAATTCATTCTTAAGACACTTTATATTTTATCTGGTCACACATATAAAAGTATCCAGCAGAATGTACAAAAATTTTATATAAATCAAGTTTGAAACCTATTCATTTTAGTCATTGTGAAGACCAATATTTTGCTTATCTGATTTTCAATGTTATATGGAATAATACTTGGGGAAATACAACAAAACTTTATTAAAATAATTAGTAATTCTTTTATTTATAATAATAATATAACAAAAGTTACATGTGGTTGGATGCCATGACCATATCAAAATTCTCTGTTACATTCAATGTCTGTACTTATCTCATGTAAGATAAGAGTGAGATAAGAGGGAACAAAAAGTTCTAAAAACACTTCTCTGACCCGCAAGCTCCACAAGGAGGCGCCTTTTTCAGGAGAGGCTTCTCAGCTATTTGACTCACCTGAGCTCCTCTGTAAATGTAGATCTTCGGACTTTTTTTTTTTTGATTGACCATATATATTATTTCTTATGCACTAACAGTGTCACCACAGGCTATTAAACACTTTTTTGCAACTGACAGTATGTGCCCTTCTTAATAACCGGGGCAGCCCTCCCCAGGGCCGGTGGCTTGGCTGGCAGCGGAAGCAGGTGTCTATCTCCACTGCCTTCCGGCTGAGGGCCTCTGTGCCAAACACGATTTTCACCATTAGATGCAACAGCTCTCATCTGGTTGCTCCTTTTGATTTCATTCCAAGATCCAAGTCCCTTAAATTCCTCCTCAGTCTTCACAAGAGAGAGCGGGGAGCTTGGCAGTCTTCCGAGGAAGAAGTGGCTCATAGCGGACGGAGCGTGACTTTAGGATTTTTTTTTTTTTTTTTTTTTTTTTTTTTTTTTTTTTTTTGCG
>NC_041218.1:54366984-54383563 GCF_002837175.3 Physeter macrocephalus
ATGCGGGCCTCTCACTGTTGCGGCCTCTCTCGTTGCGGAGCACAGGCTCCAGACGCGCAGGCTCCACGGCATGTGGGATCTTCCCGGACCGGGGCATGAACCCGAGTCCCCTGCATCGGCAGGCGGGCCCTCAACCACTGCGCCACCAGGGAAGCCCTAAAGTAGGATTTTATACCAGATCTGGAAGAGGCATCCCATAATCTACTATCTATGCTAAGTGAGCCTCCATCTCTTAATTACACTTTACAAAACGTAAAAGGTATTTTACAAAATATCTCTTGTTGTTAACCTAATTTATGTTTATATTTAGTCAAGTTCACAAGGTTGGGGTGGGTGTTGGGTTAGGTTTACCAGGTTCAGGAAATTCTTAAGAGGAAGTCAGTCTTTGAATGTGTTACATAAAGCTATCCATGATACAATTTAAAAAATATATATATTTTTTTTTTAATAAAAATATTGTAATGTTTTTAAAAATTGCAGGGACAGATGAATATTTAAAAGCTTTAAAATATTTAGAAAGAGCACTTGTATAGAAGCAAATAAATTAAAAAGAGACTCAGATATTATGACCTGCTAAAAAGAGAAATTTAAAGAATATAGTCAGTCAGGGATGTTGAAATAAGTTTGCTAATACATGTTAAACTAGTTAATTACCCGCAGAGCAATAAAATGTCATGTTTTCTAGAGAAGGGAAATCAATTGTATCTTAAATGAAATTCATTTGCATTGCTATGGACAGTAATCTTTGCATGACAATCAGTTCCGTACAGATTAGCTTCAACTTCTACTAGTCTAGTTAATAGAAAATTAATTAAATGTACCTATCACTATTGAATAAGAATTTCTCATTAGTTTCCCATCTCTCCTGCTCTCCACATTCTCACCTGTACCACATGACCTGACCCTCTACTTAAGAAGAAATATTGAGACCACCTGGCATCCTTTCCCTCCTGTATTTCTACCTCCTACTTACAACAGGCCTCACAGAATTCCACTCAGCCTAGGAGGAAAAGTTGTTCTCCCTCTTTCAAGGAAATCTTTCTACTCTTTTCATTCCCATCTCTTTGAGTCTATCCCAGGTTTAGCCTTTCATTTATAAGTATTTTCAACTTTCCTCTTCCAATGACTCTTTCCTTTTTTTTTTTTTTTTTGTGGTACGCGGGCCTCTCACTGTTGTGGCCTCTCCCGTTGCGGAGCCGCTCCGCGGCATGTGGGATCCTCCCGGACCGGGGCACGAACCCGCGTCCCCTGCATTGGCAGGCAGATTCTCAACCACTGCGCCACCAGGGAAGCCCGACTCTTTCCTTTTTACCTATGTTGAGGTTTCTCTCACATTACACATTTTTACGGAGCTCAGCTACCTTTCTTACTCTGAAGACTTTCATACGCCTGATGAATTCCTGGATGATGAGTCCCCATCATCTCTGCTTCCACAAGGTAATTGTTTATTTCATTATTAAACTTTGGGAGTTTGCGGTTCGCCTTTGCTTGCCATGTTACTAAAAAATCCTTTCTCAAACCTTATCTTCTAGTGTCAGCATTCTTTCACAATCCTGTAGTATCAGCATCTTGCTTGATTTTCAGCTTTCTTTCTTACACCTGCGGTTCATCATTCTCCTGAACTTCTGCCTTTTCCTTGCCACTCTCTTTGCCTGGCTATTGCAGCATTTATTGTAAAGACTCTACTCTTGATTTTTGATCCCTCTCTAAATATGAGCCACACTCGTAATTTCATTGTTTTAACTCTTGAGCCAAAAATATAACTCCAGGTTGAACCTCTCAAATTCCAGTCACGTAATTCCAATTGCTTACAAAAGATAAATATTTCTCATGGCAAGCTTAATATATCTGAAACTGAAAACACTTTCTCTCTTCACAAATGGAGTTCCTTTTGGACCAAACTAGTTTCAAAGAATATTAACACATTTTTCCAAATCTCATGGGAAGACTTTCATTTAATTCCGTGTACACAATGTTATTGAATCTTATCAGTGTTCTTGAATGTTATTTCCCAAATTTGTCCTCAGCTTCAAATCCATCACCAAATCCTTATATTAGTATTATATTGTTTTTGTGTATACACTTATTTTACTTCCCTAGTAGATTATAAGCCACCTAAACAAAAGGATTGTATCTCTTTTTCTTGAATAGGTCAAGTAATTAATGAATAATTAAAAATATTAATACATTGCATAACTTTATAATTTTCAAAGCACATTATTTATTTTCTAATGTACTCTAATGGCTGAAGCTCAGAGAGGTCAAGGGGTATTGCTCAAGGTTTCAAAGCCTGTAAGAGAGAGAACAGGAAATTGTGTTGCTGAATTTGCATCCAATGCTTCTTTATAACAATATTCATCAACTACTTAGTCATCTAGAATGATATAACTTAGAAAAAAATTAAACCCATATTTAACTGTTAATCTAAAGCTGTCGTTACTAATTCTTTCTTAGTGTAGAAATTCTTTCTCTTTTTCTCTCAGCATTTAGGTAACATGAGAATTCGTGGGGTGGCACGGAGGGTTCTTGGAGTAGAAAAAGATTTGGAAAATTGAGAAGCTTCTCTACTAAATGGGCAACATTTGCTTACTGAAAATAGTCTCCACAGAAGCATTTAATAGGATCTTTTCACTCCACTCTGGAAAAGCAAATTTTCATGAAGTGTTATTTGCTTCGTTTTCCCACCCAGAACAGTGAGAGCAGATATCCTTGCTGTAGAGAATTATTTTTATATCTTATAAAACTCTCTCGTTTAAGGGCTGCATTTCTCATCCACCATTAGGGAACTAAAGTTATTGTGTGTTTCAAACCAGAGTCTACAGCTGTTGAAAGGTCATGTAAAATTTACAGCTTTTTAAATCCCACTTTGGAACATGTTTCTTCTATAAAATGTTAGATTTTGATTGCTAAGCTTCTTCACAGGATAAGTCCAGGATGTTCTGTTGTACGGAGATAATTTATTGTTGGGCAGAAGGTTTTGAGAGAGTAAAAATATAGTTACTTCAGTATTTTGTCCTGATAGTAATAAGATTTTATCAGAGAAAGGTAATTTTAAATTAGTCATGCTCCTGAGAGCAATTAAGAGAGAAGAAACAGGTGGGAATTAGAAAGCTAGTACTCACTATTAAAGAAAGCTCTAGCTGGTGAATTGTTTACTTAAAAATGAAGCATTGAGTCTACCAACATGATCTCTCATTTTCTCATGATGGTGGACAGCTGTCATCTGTGCCCTGTGAGTGCTGTATTTATGTGGAACATACCTTCCTTTCTGCCCTTAAATCTGAGAGCCTTAATTGTCAGGCTGTATCTTAGGTTTTTGTTTTTGTTTTGTTTTAAATTTATTTTTTTCTTAAAATTCCAAGTTTTTGTTGAAACTCTTATTTAAATATCTTTGCTTGTTTGTGCTGTCAATGATTACTGAAGGGCCTATATAGGCATGTGGGACAGTGTTTTCTATAACTTCCTAAAGGGAAGATTTCTTGATCAGGAGTGCCTCCTTTGGAAAGAAGCTTGAGGGTTGCTTCCCTAATTCTTGGATAAGGGCACGATATCACAGAAATATTCAACTCTTCTTAACATCCACTTTTTGCTCATCAGTGAAAGAGAACATGGGATACCGCACGTGAGTAAAGCAAGGCAAAATTAAATAGAAGAAAACAGAGGCTAGATAGAGAAGAAACTAGAAGGGAAATCTAGTGTTTTAAATAAAAATAACCCACTTTCATCCACATTAAACTATGAAACAGATCTCACATACTCTAAGAAAAAACAACTGGTTGGATAAATAAACATACACAGCCAAAGAACTGACTTCCACAAATTTTTGTCATCAAGGACAATGAGAGAAGTTAGCCATATCCACACATCAGACTTCCAAATCCGTAAATATCAAATGTCTATCACAAAAAGAATCATACAAGAATTTGATAGGAATATTTGCTCCTTCATTTACTGGTGTTCCTTTGCCAGTTCTACTACTTTCTGTAATAGTTGAATAGGTAGGTGGCAGCTACCTTAGGTGTTTTTTCACATGCAATTTCCAACAGTGAACAGCATAGTATGAACTTCCCCTGTGATTCTGTCTTTCTCACTAGTGAAGTTGATTGGCTCAGTTTGTTCAGACACCCAACTGAGGAAACTAAAGCCCTGTGTTTATAAGTCCCTAGTGGGAAAATGTGTTGGGATGATAGACATCTTTCCTCACTGAACATAGGGGTCAGTATGTCTTGACACAAACAGATTATCATTCCTCTGCTTCAAGGAAAATAACCTCAAGAATTCTGCTTTGTTGATGATGCAGAAATGAAATAAGATCATACATGAAGTTCAGCTAAACTAATACTTAAGAAGGTGATATTGATTAATTGACTTACAATGATTAATTGATATACATTGATGAATTCATCTCTACTAACCATTTCAAGGGACTTGGACGTTTCACCAAATTGAGTAATTTCCCATTAGGCATGCAGTCTAGTACAAGTCTCAATGTCTCCTCAAAGCACTAGGTAAAGAAAAATCCGTTTGTTCACACCAACAGCATTCAATATTAACATAGTTTTGCATGAAAACGCATGGAAAATCAGTCCATGGAGAAGCAGTGTCCTGTACAATGCTTTTTCATTAATTCTCTTGTCTGACCATTCTTGACTCCCACTTTAGCTGCTCCTTCCTTTTAGGCCTCAGCTCATGTACCTAGAATTTTCTTGACTGTAGCACAGCATCACTCTTGCCTCATTGTTCATCTCACTTTTTCCCATGGAATAGGAAGTTCTAAATGGAGAATAAAGTATAATGGAACTAAGTTGATGTAGGATTCTTAACTTTGCCAAATTGTAGGCAAGACTGACAAGTGGAAGGTGTCTGGGGCTGCACTTTGACCCTCACCGTATGTCTTCTTTCACCCCATGACATGTCTTTAGATGCTTCATATTTTACATTAAAATAATGAAGACTTCTTTGCCAAGCAGGTGTGATTTTGCAGAGCTCTCGTGTCTAATAATATCCCATTGAGTAGATGAGATGTAACTTAGCCCTCATGAAACTAGACTATAAATAACCATTCATTTGTAGTTGAGAGAAAGCAGGCATAATTTCTTCTGATAGGGCCTATCCCATACTTTCCTTTGCAATATTAGATAGTTGTTTATTTTGGGTGACAATATGTAGGGTGGGGAGGTATATTTCATTGCTTAACTCTTGCTCATTGATTACTATGGCATCTTAGACTCTCCCTCCTGAATAAACAATTTAGCCCACTAACTTATGGTTACCCTTCCTTTTACATATCATAACACCTGCAGATGATAATATTTGTTTTACACATTGGGGTAAAAATGTGACTGTCCCTAGGGCTCTGTCCACCCCAAAGTCTGGACAATCACTACCTTTACACATGCTTAGCTGTTCGTTTATAACCGGTGGCATAGTTATTAGGTGGTTCTGTAACTATCTCTGTTCTGGGACTTGCTGAGAAAGCTATTACTTTCTTTATAAACAGTTTCCAGGATCCTCTCAGAGAAGGGTCTCACTCTTTTTTCTGATGAGTAACTAGGACAGTGTTCATTCCTTTGCGTGGTCCTGATTAGTATCACTTCCTGTGTGCCTGCATGATCTACACAGCCATCAGCCCTCATTCTTCCAGTCAGATATCCTGGTATTAGAGATTCTCGCATGTTAATACTAATGGAGAATCATCCTGGGGCTAGTCTTCTGCCTCAATTATAATTACCTCAGAATAGAAGAAATAAAACAAATGGAAAACAAGAACAAAAATACCCAAACAGCAGGTAGAATAGGAAAAGGCTCACCCTATTCTGCAACTCTTCTTTCCCTTTTAAACCCAATCTTCCTATCAAGTTCATAGCAGGAGTTCAGAGATAGTTTTGAGGTTGTAAGAGCACGTGTAAGGAGCACAGTACAGTCTCTTTGACAGTAGTATGGAGGATGACAGCATAGCTGGAATTGGGTAAAATACACAAGATTTATTCCCAGAAACCTTGACTTGTGCTGCCTCAAGTTTCTCCCCAGTTTGTTTCAAAATACATGCAATGTTGGTACCTTCCCAAGTCAGTTGTTGCATAGCCTTTTATGCATTCCAGCTCTTATCAACCCTGGGCTCAGAGAAAGACATACTGAGTTATACCTGAAGTTGTTACTATTTCCTGCAATGTAAGTAAAAAACAATCACAAAGAAATGTCTGAGAGAACTGGGATTTCCTTGAAAGTACTAATAACCAGAAGCATTGCCTTAGCCAGGATTTGAAAAAAAACTACATTTGCTTTAGCTTGAATCTCAAAATATCCACTAATCGCAGGTTTCTTTGGCCTCTGCATTGCAGGATCCATTTACAGTTGTCTTTCAAAGGAACCCCTAAAGTCTTGATGGCAGGAGAAGTTAGGACATAATCTGAGCTTTGGGGTTTTTTCTTGGGAAAATTTTTTTTTTTCCTCTCAGGTCTTTGCACCATGCCCAGGCATGGCTATCCAGCACCAAAATGCATTGGTGATTAATGCTAACAGGCCTTAAGGTATATACCTATATGAACCCTACCAATTAAGAAGTGTATCTTAACAAACATATGGTGCCCATTTCAGGCCTGTAGGGAATGGGAAGGGATGAAATCTTTCAAGTAGCTGGTTATGCTTATTCCTATAGGGATAGTCACACAACCCACTATAATGGTATATGATTTGCCCACTTTTACTACTTCTCAAGTCTTTTTTACTTTCCTTCTCAGTGCTTACTATACAATTTAAAGTAGTGATCTAACGATTAGTCTTAAACATTTTCTTGATTTTCAAGTACTCATAAACTGAGTTTGAATTAACAGAACTCAGAGATGTTTTAAACCTGCAGAGTCAACTCAGTCATGGCAATAGAGATAGACTTTTTGCTTTTAAATGAAATTTAAGTGGGTAGATGTTGTGCTTGATGAGTGATATAGGTCTTGTTATTTGTAATTAGTTAAAATCTAAATATAAAATTAATCGTTACAGTTTGAGTCCTTGGCTTGTCATTTGTTATGAAACCAGCGGGCTACAAAGTAATTCAGGCAAACTCTCTACTAATTAAAGTATGTACTAAAAGTGCATGTGATATTATTTGCATATTCAAGATGCCATGTCTGGAGACCATTCCAGAATTAAATATAATTTTATTTAATGCATTATGTAGAAAATCAACCTGCTTTGAGATTATTCACATGTTTAATAAGACAAATTGTTCTCTTTCTAGGGCAGTTTCAAACTACTGCTATAAGTTGGGAATCGTATTCATTGCTCTGTTTCCTCATAGTCTGTTAAAATGAAATTTCATTATTTTTTACCTTTCAAAAGCAATTATACATATATACACATACATATATATGTACCACATTTTCTTTACCCATTCATTTGTTGATGGACATATAGGTCGTTTCCATATCTTGGCTATTGTGAATATTGTGAATGCTGCAGTGAACGTGGGTGTACAGCGATCTCTTTGAGGTCCTGATTTCAACTCTTTTTGGATATATATCTAGAAGTGGGATTACTTGATCATACGGTAGTTCTATTTTTAATTTTTTGAGGATCCTTCACACTGTTTTCCATAGAGGCTGCACCATTTAGTAATCCCACCAACAGTGCATGAGGGTTCCAGTCTCTCCATATCCTGGCTGACACTTGTTATTTTCTGGTTTTTTTTGCTTTTGAATAATGGCCATCCTAACGTATAAAATCATGTCTCATTGTGGTTTTGATTTGCATTTCCCAGATGATTAGTGATGTTGAGCATCTTTTCATGTACCTGTTGGTCATTTGTATATCTTCTGAGTCCTTTTTTCCATTTATAAATCAGGTTATTTGTTTGTTTATTGTTTTGCTATTGAGCTGTAGGAGTTCCTTGATATTGATACATGGTTTACAAATATTCCTCCCGTTCCTTAGTTTGCCTTTTCACTTTGTTGATTGAGATTTTTGGTTTGATGTATTCCCACTTGTCTAATTTTGCTTTTGTACATTGTGCTTTTGGTGTTATATCCAAGAAATCGTTGCCAAGCCCAATGTTATAAAGATTTTCACCTATATTTTCTTCTAGGAGTTTTATAATTCTAGATCTTACATTTAAATCTTTAGTACACTTTGAGTTTATTTTTGTGCATAGTTTAAGATAAGGGTCAAATTTCATTCTTTTGCCTGTGGGTATCTAGTTTTCCCAACCCTACTTCTTGAAGAAACTGCCCTTCCCCCATTGTGTACTCTTGGTAACCTTCTGTTCCATTCATCTATATGTCTGGTTTTATGCCAATACTGTACTATTTTAATTACTATAACTTGGTAATATCTTTCAAAATCAGGGAGCATGATGCCTCCAGCTTTGCTCTTCTTTCTTTAAGGTTGCTTTGGCTAGTCAGGGTCTTTTGTGGTTCCATATGACTTTTACAATTGTTTTTTCTATTTTTGTAAAAATGCCATTGGTCTTTTTATAGGGATTGCCCTGAACCTGTAGATCACTTCTGGTAGTGTAGTCATCTTAACAATATTAAGTATTCCAATCCATGAAAATGAAATGTCTTCCCATTTGTTTGTGACTTCTTTAATTTCTTTCATCAATAATTTGCAATTTTCACCTCCTTGATTAAGTTTATTCCTAAGTATTTTAATATTTTAAATGGGTTTGTGTTCTTAATTTCCTTTTCAGGTAGTTCATCATTAATATATAGAAATGCAACTGATTTTTGTATGTTAATTTTATATCTTTCAACTTTACTATATTCATGTATTCTAATAGTTTGTGTGTGTGTGTGTGTGTGTGTGTGTAGTCTTTAGGATTTTCCACCTCTAAGATCATGTCATCTGAAATATCAATATTTGAAGCATCAATAAGGAAGAAAGAGTTCACAAGTGAAATAAAGAAAAGATGACTAGAAAGGCAGGAAGAAATAATGATAAATTAAGAGAATTCATGGGATACAAAGTTTCAAAGAGTTGATAGATCAAATAACATAAAGCCTTGACTGAGCAGTGTCCATTGGTTTGTGTAAAAAGCAAATTGCTGTTGGCTTATATGTTAGTGATAGAGATTAACATGTTTAAATGCCAGAGGAAAAGAGCCAGAAAAGAGAAATATTTGAAGATACAGAGAATAGAAAGAAGAATCTTTAGAGCTAGCTCTCCGAGGATATTGGGTGGGATAACATTCTGCCCAATGGTGGATGGATTGAACTTAACATAGGAAAGGGATTTCTTCTGTTGCAATAAAGTAAAATATAAGCAAAAATGTAGTCAGGGTTGTAAGTTTAGAGCCTATAAATGAAAAAAGGAACCAACCTTAGATTTCTCAGTACTTCTTCCTGCCTTCAAGCAGGCTAAATAAAAGTTTGTAATTTTGACATTCAGTCGCTAAAACTACAAATTCATTTTTGAGGGTACAGTAGCCAAAATAAGGAGTATTAAGCAAATTGCTCTCTTTTTTCCTTTTCTTTTTTTCTTTTTGGTTAGATATAGGAAGAGAGGACCTCTTCTAGATGATTCTGCATTGGTATGTGTGAAACTTAAATGCAGAAACAGAGACTGTTGTGGAAGAAGCTGTTCTTAGAACATGTAACTTTTTTGCATGGCAAGATCATTTCCCTAGGGATTGCTTTATGGCAGATGCAAATGTTAATATCACCTCTGAGAGAGTCAGATGACTCTCTAGCCTAATGGCCCTACCTGTGTCACTTGACACCCTCAGTGTTCTGCTTCTTGTTATAGGAAGGATTCAGCAGTTGGTCAGCTCCTTATTTGGCCTGTCTGAAAATATGGAAGGCTTATCAGACTGGTCAATTGGTTAATCCTTTGACTTTTTACCTCTGGAATTTGTTTATTTTCATTTGTCTAACAGAGATCTTTCTTTACGTATTTACTGAACCCATGATTCCTGGGCTCATCATGTTTATCCAGCATGGGACCTTTGGCATATTTAGTTTAACATGTGATTATATAATGGTTTGTTATATGCTACTTAAAAAAATACCAATATATAACATAAATCACACAGAGGGGGTGAGTATTTTCTACAGTAATCTTAACCCAAACATTTTCAGGAATTTGAGGTGATTACAAACAGTAACTTGATTAACTCCCATGAAATAGAAAGCAGAGCCATGTACTAAGAGTGAGCAGGAAGTAGAGTATTTGTTGGTTTCAGTATGATGGGAAAGCATGACATGACATTGGAGAGAACACACTAGCAAGAAATATAAGATTGCTGGAAAACTTCAGAAGCCGTTTGAGGTTGGAAACCATGGAGATATAGTGACCTGATTGACTGCATGCAGTTGTCAAATGTGCAATGTTGTTGGTGCATTTATGGCGCTATCTCTGTGGCTTTGAATGCCCTTGCTACTATTAATTTATTAAGAGAAACCTGATCCTTTAAGAATCAACTCATATGTTTCATTCTCTGTGAGGCCTTTCCTAACTTTCAAGCAAGAAATGCCACACAATAAGCGTTTCATAAATCTCTGTTAGATTAAAATTATGCTTCCTTTGTGCTTACTCTTCTATGGTGATTTTCTTAAAGTTCTTTGTGCTTCAGTTTCTCTACCTGTCAAACATGGATAATAACAATGCCTATTTCTTAGGGCTGTTTTCTGGGTTAAATGAGTTCACACATATAAAGAACCTGAAGCAGTGCCTGGCACAATTTAACTGCTCGATTGAAATTACTCATATATATTACTATTTCTCAATGCTATTTTTATTATTACACTTAATGGTATTTCCATCATTTACGTACATGAATTGATCTTATATTGGACTGTATAGCACCCATCAAAGTTGTCTTTATGTTTTCAAGAGCTAAGTATGGGCTTAACAAGTGTAACAGCTCTATTTCAAGTGCTTGTTGAACAAATGAATGACAGTGGATGAGATAATAAATACATTTTTTGGAAAAGCTGATATTAACAGAGGAAGGATATCCTGAGATGAAATATGCAGTAAAAGGAAAGAAATATACAGGCTTTGGAATCATACTGAGTTTCTAGCTGGCTGATTTTGAGCAGGTTGCTGAATTTCCCTGAGCTTCCAGTTGTTCATTTTCAAAATGAATATAATGGTACTCAACTTGTGGAGTTGTGGTGATGATTATACATACTTTCACTAAAGACGTAAATGTTTGGTTATTGCTCTCATCACTACCACAGTTTTCATCACTGAGGTCACTGTTTTCATCCTCATGTCACTTTTTAACCTTTCAATTGTTAGACTTAAAATATTATGACAAACACCTTAGTAATAGTAATTTTTCTACTTCCTAAAACGTAACTTTCATTTTCATTAGCTTCTCTAACCAGTAACATAAATATCTTGAGTGGTGGAAGTTGGAGTGATGGGTGCTGCCTAGGAATTTCAGGTGGTACGATGTTAGTAATATTCTGATGTTTGCCTAAATAACAGGAGCAGCAATTCTGTACAAAAAGACAAGGCTCAACTTTGACACAAAATCTGATATACGAAGAGACTTATTTTGGGAACAAAACAACTAAAAATACCAGGGTTGTGCTTAAGTTACCAGCTGCAGGCATTAGTCATGACTGTGTTACAAAAGAGTTAATTAAGTTCTTTGGGTGAAGGAGGTGCAGGAGGAAGTCAAACACAGTTTTCTGATGAGATGAGTCGCTCTGATCATATCAGGAAATAACACAGGGGTTGAAAAAAGCTCTGACTCCTAGTTGGATGCTATATTGCAATATCAGCCTCTCTAAAAAGCCACAGACCAATAGGAAGCTCAGAGAAAAATAGTTTAGTGCTGTGTAAAACCTCATTAATACATAAGCAGTTTGAATTTTACGATTACTTTCTTAAATTGTATTTTCAAAGGCCAGAGGAAAGTGAACCAGTTCTTAGATTCTTAACATTGGTGGAAGTGAGTGAGAGTTGGGTATTAGGAGTCATGTTCCCCATCTTGAATCAAGGTGTTAGAGAGTATATTTATTTATTAATTAACATGTATGTCTGTTTATGACAAAACAAGCTTAAAAATAAGTAAGCCCATTAATACTTCTTTCAGCCTCATGGTTTACTACCTTGTTCTTATTTTTCTCCTTCTCCCTCACTCACTGGTCTTACGTTCTATGATTCTAACCTTAAATATTCACCCCTTTTGGTCCAGCTTCATTTCTCAATTAAATTTTGTAAAAAGTGGTTTCCATTTCCTTGTGTTTATCCTGAATTATTTTCCACAATATATGAAAAATATCATTCTCAAACCCAAATCAGTCACATCACTTCTGTTCAGTTTCTCCCCTGGGTTCCCACATTCACTTAACATTAATGGCCCTTAATAAGGAGATGTAAACTTGTTCGCCACTCCAGTCTTACTGACTTGTGGTTTCTTCCTCTGACATTATGCTTCATTTACAGTTGTTGCTGTTTAAAATATGTACCTTTTGTATATATTCTTACTGATGTTCCTTTGTATATACTGTGAGCCTTTCCTGGAATGTCCTTCCTTTGGCCTTTATCACTTGTCAAATGCTGGTTCTTCCTTCAAAACCCTGCTGAATTATTTCTTCCACTGTTAAGTTCTCCCTGACTGTGTCTCACATAGGCTGAGATATTCACTCTTGCCCCTGTACCACCATGCGCAAAGTTCTCCCATGGTTGTCTCACTGTCTCTTCCCATCATAGGTTTATATATCTACCTTCACCACTGGGCACTGACTACTTAAGGGCACAGCACATTCAAATTCTTCTCTTTAATTTTTAAAAGGCTTGTCACAGGGTAGAAGATAAACAAAATTTTGTTTAACTTAATTCACAAATTATATACATAATGAAAAACTTCATCAACAACATAGGATAAATGGGAGCATAAACGGTGCATCCGATTTTGCCCTGGAGTCCTAATGATTTCACAGCTTTCATGAAGGGACAATCTCCTTCGAGGATATTAGTAGCATTGTTTTTTAAACTGGAAGAAAGTCAAGGAGAGTTAGGAGATAAATGCAGTAATCCTGCATACTGATACGCTGATACTCTTTATGGAACTGAAATCTAACAAGGAAGGGAATAAAAAAGAAAGTCGTTTTAGGACAAGGCAGTTGAAACACCTACTAAATGCTGGCAGAAGACCTCAGACTTCCCAAAAGATGCCTGAGGGTGACCAACATGCAGAGGTGGGGCCAAAACCAAAGCTGAACCCCAGGAGCTGTGCAAACAAAGAAGAGAAAGGGAAATCTCTCCCAGAAGCCTCAGGAGCAGCAGATTAAATCTCCACAATCAGCTTGATGTACCTTGCATCTCTGGAATACCTGAATAGACAATGAATCATCCCAAAACAGAGGTGGTGGACTTTGGAAACAACTGTAGACTTGGGGTTTGCTGTCTCAGATGGCTTTGTTTCTGATTTTTATGTTTATCTTAGTATAGTTTATAGCACTTGTTATCATTCAGGGATTTCTTTATTGGTTTGGTTGCTCTCTCCTTTTATTATTATCTTTATTTTCATCATTTTAAAAAATTTTATTTTAATTTTTTTTTTAATTTTTAAAAATTTATTTTTTTTTTTATTTTTCCATCTTTTTTTTCCTCCGTTTTCTTCTCAGCTGTGTGGCTGACAGAATCCTGGTGCTCCGGCCTGGTGTCAGGCCTGAGCCTCTGAGGTGGGAGAGCCAAGTCAGGACATTGGTCCACCAGAGACCTCCCAGCCCCACATAGTATCAAATGGCGAAAGCTCTCCCAGAGATCTCCATCTCAACACGAAGACCCAGCTCCACCCAACGGCCAGCAAGCTCCAGTGCTGGACACCCTATGTCAAACAACTAGCAAGACAGGAACACACCACACCCATTAGCAGAGAGGCAGCCTAAAATCATATTAAGTTCACAGACACCCAAAACACACCACCAGATTCAGTCCTGCCCACCACAAAGACAAGATGCAGGCCAACCCACTGGAACAGAGGCACCAGTGCCCTCCACCAGGAAACCTACACAACCCACTGAACTGACCTTACCACTGGGAGCAGACACCCAAAAACAACGGGAACTATGAACCTGCAGCCTGTGTGAAAAGGAGACCACCAAAACAGTAAGTTAAACAAAATGAGAAGACAGAGAAATATGCAGCAGATGAAGGAGCAAGGTAAAAACCCATCAGACCAAACATATGAAGAAGAAATGGGCAGTCTACCTGAAAAAGAATTCAGAGTAATGATAGTAAAGACGATCCAAAATCTTGAAAATAGAATGGAGAAAATACAAGAAACAATTAACAAGGACCTAGAAGAACTAAAGAGCAAACAAACAATGATGAGTAACACAATAAATGAAATTAAAAATTCTGTAGAGGGAATCAATAGCAGAAAAACTGAGGCAGAAGAACAGATAAGTGATGCGGAAGATAAAATAGTGGAAATAACGACCACAGTAGAATAAAGAAAAAAGAATGAAAGGAATTGAGGACAGTCTCAGAGACCTCTAGGACAACATTAAATGCAACAACATCAAATAGCATACATGGGAATCCCCATAAGGTTAACAGCAGATATTTCAACAGAAACTCTGCAAGCCAGAAGGGAGTGGCAGGACATATTTAAAGTGATGAAAAGGAAAAACCTACAACCAAGATAACTCTACCCAGAAAGGATCTCATTCAGATTCTACGGAGAAATTAAAATCTTTACAGACAAGCAAAAGTTAAGAGAATTCAGCAACATCAAGACAGCTTTACAACAAATGCTAAAGGAACTTCTTCAGGCAGGAAACACAAGAGAAGGAAAAGCTCTACAAAAACAAATGCAAAACAGTTAAGAAAATGGTAATAGGAACATACATATCGATAACTACCTTAAATGTAAATGGATGAATGTTCCAACCAAAAGACAGACTGGCTGAATGGATACAAAAACAAGACCTGTATATATGCTGTCTACAATAGACCCACTTCAGACCTAGGGACACATACAGACTGAAAGTGAGGGGATGGAAAAAGATATTCCATGCAAATGGAAATCAAAAGAAAGCTGGAGTAGCAATTCTCATATCAGACAAAATAGACTTTAAAATAAAGACTATTACAAGAGACAAAGAAGGACACTACATAACGATCAAGGGATCGATCCAAGAAAATATAACAATTGTAAATATTTATGCACCCAACATAGGAGCACCAAATCATAGTAAGGCACTTTAACACCTCACTTTCACCAATGGACAGAACATCCAAAATGAAAATAAATAAGGAAAAACAAGCTTTAAATGACACATTAAACAAGGTGGACTAAATTGATATTTATCGGACATTCCATCTGAAAATGGCAGATTACACTTTCTTCTCAAGTGCTCGTGGAACATTCTCTAGGATAGATCATATCTTCGGTCATAAAGCAAGCCTTGGTAAATTTAAGAAAATTGAAATCATATCAAATATCTTTTCTGACTACAACACTATGAGACTAAATATCAATTACAGGAAAAAATCTGTAAAAAATACAAATACATGGAGGCTAAACAATACACTACTAAATATCCAAGCGATCACTGAAGAAATCAAAGAGGAAATCCAAAAATACCTTGAAGCAAATGACAATGGAAATACGACAAGCCAATACCCCTGGGATGCAGCAAAAGCAGTTCTAAGAGGGAAGTTTATAGCAAAACAATTATACTCCAAGAAACAAGAAAAATCTCACATAAACAACCTAAACTTACACCTAAACCAATTAGAGAAAGAGGAACAAAAAACCCCCAAAGTTAGCATTAGGAGAGAAATCATAAAAATCAGATCAGAAATAAATGAAAAAGAAATGAAGGAAATGATAGAAAAGATTAATAAAACTAAAACCTGGTTCTTTGAGAAGATAAACAAAATTGATAAACCATTACCCAGACTCATCAAGAAAAAAAGGGACGAGACTCCAATCAACAGAATTAAAAATTAAAAAGAGGTAACAACTGACACTGCAGAAATACAAAGACTCATGAGAGATTACTACAAGCAACTATATGCCAATAAAATGGACAACCTGGAAGAAATGGACAAATTCATAGAAGCACAACCTTCTGAGACTGAACCAGGAAGAAATAGAAAATATAAACAGACCAATCACAAGCACTGAAATTGAACTGTGATTAAAAATATTTCAACAAAGAAAAACCCAGGACCAGATGGCTTCACAGGCAAATTCTATCAAACATTTAAAGAAGAGCTAACACCTATCCTTCTCAAACTCTTCCAAAATATAGCAGAGGGAGGAACACTCCCAAACACATTCTGTGAGGCCACCATCACACCCTGATACCAAAACCAGACAAAGATGTCACGAAGAAAGAAAACTACAGGCCAATTTCACTGATGAACATAGAAGCAAAAATCCTGAACAAAATACTAGCAAACAGAATCCAACAGCACATTAACAGGGTCATACACATGATCAAGTGGGGTTTATCCCAGGAATGGAAGGATTCTTCAATATATGCAAGTCAATCAATGTGATACACCATATTAACAAAATGAAGGATAAAAACCATATGATTATCTCAATAGATGCAGAAAAAGCTTTTGACAAAATTCAACACCCATTTATGATAAAAAAAAAAAAAACGTC
>NC_041218.1:54383573-54398519 GCF_002837175.3 Physeter macrocephalus
GTAGGCATAGAGAGAACCTACCTCAACATAATAAAGACCATATATGACAAACCCACAGCCAACATCGTTCTCAATGGTAAAAACTGAAACCATTTCCTCTAAGATCAGAAACAAGAAAGGTTGCCCACTCTCACCACTGTTATTCAACATAGTTTTGGAAGTTTTAGCCACAGCAATCAGAGAAGAAAAAGAAATAAAACAAATCCAAATAGGAAAAGAGGAAGTAGAACTGTCACTGTTTGCAGATGACATGATAGTATACATAGAGAATCCTAAAGATGCTACCAGAAAACTACTAGAGTTAATCAGTGAATTTCGTAAAGTAGCAGGATACAAAATTAATGCACAGAAATCTCTTGCATTCCTATAAACTCATGATGAAAAATATGAAAGAGAAATTAAGGAAACACTCCCATCAAAAAATTTCACAATTTGTATGGAAACACAAAAGACCCCGAATAACCAAAGGAATCTTGAGAGAGAAAAACGGAGTTGGAGGAATCAGGATCCCTGATTTCAGACTATATTACGTAGCTGCAGTCATTAAGAAAGTATGGTACTGCTACAAAAACAGAAATATGGATCAGTGGAATGGGGTAGAAAACCCAGAGATAAAGCCACACACATATGGTCACCTTGTCTTTGATAAAGGAGGCAAGTACATACAATGGAGAAAAGACAGCCTGTTCAATAAATGGTGCTGGGAAAACTGGACAGCTACATGTAAAAGAATGAAATTAAAACACTTTCTAACTACATACACAAAAATAAACTCAAAATGGATTAAAGACCTAAATGTAAGGCCAGACACTGTAAAACTCTGGAGGAAAACATAGGCAGAACACTCTATGACATAAATCACAGCAAGATTCTTTTTGACCCAGCTCCTAGGGAAAGGGAAATAAAAACAAAAATAAACAAATGGGACCTAATGAAACTTAAAAGCTTTTGCACAACAAAGGAAACCATAAACAAGACAGTAAGACAACCCTCAGGATGGGAGAAAATATTTGCAAATGAAGCAACTGACAAAGGATTAATCTCCAATGTATACAAGCAGCTCATGCAGCTCAATATCAAAAAACCAAACAACCCAATCCACAAATGCACTTCCCTGGTGGCACAGTGGTTAAGAATCAGCTTGCCAATGCATGGGACACGGGTTCGAGCCCTGGTCCGAGAAGATCCCACATGCTGTGGAGCAGCTAAGCCCATGCACCACAACTACTGAACCTGCACTCTAGAGCCCATGCACCTAGAGCCTGTGCTCTGCAACAAGAGAAGCCACTGCAATGAGAAGCCCACGCACCGCTGCTAGAGAAAGCCTGAATGCAGCAACGAAGACCAAACACAGCCAAAAATTAATTAATTAATTTAAAAAAATATTTCTCCAAAGAAGGTATACAGATGACTAAGAGGCACATGAAAAGCTGCTCAACATCACTAATTATTAGACAAATGCAAATCAAAACTACAATGAGGTATCACCTCACACCAGTAAGAATGGGCATCATCAGAAAATCTACAAACAATAAATGTTGGAGAGGGTGTGGAGAAAAGGGAACCCTCTTGCACTGTTGGTGGGAATGTAAATTGGTACAGCCGCTATGGAGAACAGTATGGAGGTTCCTTAAAAAACTAAAAATAGAACTACCTTACAACCCAGCAATCCCACTACTGGGCTTATACCCTAAGAAAACCGTAATTCAAAAATAGGTCTGTACCACAATATTCATTGCATCACTATTTGTAATAGCCAGGACATGGTAGCAACCTAAGAGTCCATCGACAGATGAATGGAAAAGAGGATGTGACACATATATACAATGGAATATTACTCAGCCATAAAAAGAAATGAAATTGAGTTATTTGTAGTGAGGTGGATGGACCTAGAATCTGTCATACAGAGTTAAGTATGTCAGAAAGAGAAAAACAAATACCGTATGCTAACACATATATATGAAATCTAAAAAAAAAAAAAAATGGTTCTGATGAACTTAGGGGCAGGACAGGAATAAAGACACAGACGTAGAGAATGGACTTGAGGACACGGGGAGGGGGAAGGGTAAGCTGGGACGAAGTGAGAGAGTACCATTGACGTATATACACTACCAAATGTGAAATAAATAGCTAGTGGGAAGTACCTGTATAGCACAGGGAGATCAGCTCGGTGCTTTGTGACCACCTAGAGGGGTGGGATAGGGAGGTTGGGAGGGAGACGCAAGAGGGAGGGGTTATGGGGATATATGTATAAATATAGCTGATTCACTTTGTTATACATTAGAAACTAACACAACATTGTAAAGCAATTATACTCCAGTAAAGATGTTAAAAAAACAAACCAAAAAACAGTGCATCCTATATGTTTTTGTTGCTTTGCCATTAAAATTTATAGGATTTAGAAAAGGCAGATGTTCTCTATGGACTTTTGTTTTCCCCGTATTTACAGAAACAGTTGAATAGATAATAGGCAAGTCCCTTTTCAGCAAAATTATGTTTTAAGCCTATATTGAGACCACTGTAATAAACTGAATAAACTCTTTTTATGTCTCTTAAAATATCTGCATGACGTTATTTTTCAGACAATTTATATCATAGCATGCAAGTTTCATAGTCCAGAGGCTAGTCAATTACTTCCTAGGAAGGACTGTTGAAGGTGAGTTTATATCTTTAGGTGAAAGGCAACCTTTTCAAAAATCAATGTGGTTCCAAAGCTGAGAATTCATTTCATATTGCCCAGTGTTTTAATATTTCTACACTAGTATATATATTTTTTCCTGATACAACCTGTTCGGTGACTTGGAGTCAAATACTCTGTTGTCTCCTTTGTTTGCAAGCTTTCATTTTTGGTGTATGGATAATATATTTGCTATGTTTCAGGCCAAGATCATGCAAGCCATTTTACTTTGCGTTGAAATAAACCTCAAGCTATTAAATATGATAGGACTAGCTAATCTTGCAACATTTTCAGGAGGCTGATTTTTTTTCCTCAATTTTTATGTCATAGTGATATGAGTATTACAAAGAAACCCAGAAATGATATCAAATTTTGTGGTTTCAGTTGTGGGAAATGTATGCCCTGAAAGTTTTGTATTATATATTCCAGGGACCTGAAGAGAGTGTGTTGGCCGGTGGGGTGTGTGAGAGAGAGAGAAGGAGGGAGAGAGAGGGTGAAAGGGAGGCAATAAAGAGAATGTATTAAGGGGAAA
Organism: Physeter macrocephalus; assembly: GCF_002837175.3. Classification (NCBI taxonomy): domain Eukaryota; kingdom Metazoa; phylum Chordata; class Mammalia; order Artiodactyla; family Physeteridae; genus Physeter; species Physeter macrocephalus. Next base: position 54,386,783 of record NC_041218.1, read on the forward strand.
AACTTAGACTCAATAAATATTTAAATATTTCTGGGGAAAATTTGACTAGGTTTTAAAATAAATGTTAAATGTTAGGAACTTATACATAAGAAATAAGTGTAATGAGGTTTTGTTTTGTTTGCGGTACGCGGGCCTCTCACTGTTGTGGCCTCTCCCGTTGCGGAGCACAGGCTCCAGACATGCAGGCTCATCGGCCATGGCTCACAGGCCCAGCCGCTCGGCGGCATGTGGGATCTTCCCGGACCGGGGCACGAACCCGTGTCCGCTGCATCAGCAGGCGGACTCTCAACCACTGCGCCACCAGGGAAGCCCTGAGGTTTTCATTTTAAATGAGGCAGACGATATACTTACCTTTCTTTATCTTAGCTTCAGAATATTTTTAAAATTATGAGATCAGCCTTACTTTAATAAGGCTGTTTACATTTAAAGAGATGTCATATTCAGAAACATGATAATATACATAAAGCTGGGTGTTAGAAGCAGTGCAAATACATACATGGTCAGGGAGGCTTGGGACTTTACAAGTTGAGCAGCCTTGAGTATGAATGTCAGTCTGAAAATAGGAGGGACATCAATGAGTAGAAGATAGATGTGAAACTGTTAGAATTCCCAAACAAGACCTACCTGGGAATGCAGAACCCTTTACCTTAGTGGAAAACAAATATATTTCCTTTTAAGTTCAAGGTGAAGTTTAAAACATGAATTTATAAAACTTCTATTTGTGTGTTTTTTCCATAAAGAAAAAAATGCCATCTTAGATAAATGACATAATTAAAGAGACTGGAAAAGAAATATCAATCTAAAGACTGGTTATGGTTAGCCTTTAGAATATAACTAGGAAATAATGAGAAGTTTATTAATAGGCAGATGAGAGGTACTTTGTTTTGAGCCTTCAGATTTTTCCAATCATAACATTTTTGAGATTAACCACTAGCTAGTTAAGGAATTAATTATGAACATCATTCACTACATAATTTTTAATTTTATTTATCACTAGTATAGCATCAGCATTTACAAGTGTGTGTTTCATTATTTTTTTTAACACAAAACATTAAAATATGTTGTAATAAGTAAATTTTCAAGTATAATCTCTTCCTACATATTCATATTTATGGTATTATTTGGCATTGAATACCAGCTAAATAAGTTCAAAATCATTTTATGTCTAATCCACTCAGTAAACATCTATTGAGTACTGCATGTAGTAGTTCTTGTGGAGATTGGAGACAATAGATTAATAAAATGCAGTCTCTCCCTATAATCAAATAGAAAAGGTTTTAAGAAAACTATTGTTAATTATATCAAATCACATACACTAAGCCCAATGTCGTATGCTTGAATATGATTTTTCCTCTCTTGTTCAATATAATTTATTAGAAAAATAAAATTTAAATGTTCCTGCACAATTTATTCATTATTTGCTGTTCTCATTCTATAAGAAATTCTGAGCTGATAGTTTATCACTCTCTAAATTTTCTACTGAGGAAATGGTAGAGACTGAATTTCTACAATTGTACATTGTGCATTCACATATCACCATAGACAGTTACATTCGGAGATGAGATTATACGTGCATAAACATTTTCGAGAAATACAATGGTGAAAGCAGTATTTCAAAAGACAGGATTTTTTTTTAAGTGCTTTGAACCAGATATCACTTATTTTTTTGTTGCACAGTCTATTTGGAAAAGACCCACCTGCTCAAAAAGAAAGAGCAAACATGATTACTGTTGTAATTATTCAGAGGGGATGCTATGTGAGCAGGAATATCACAGGCAATTCAATTAAAAAAAAGTCTTGGTGGTTTCTATCACTAGCAATGAATAGGGTTTAATTTCATTTCATTATAGTTCAAAAGGTGTAATTCTGACTTCTTACCATGGGAGCCAGTTGTGTTATTAGAATAACAAGATGGTGTGCTTTTTAATCACCTACGTTGGCTTTTTATTTTGAAGATAGTGGAGCATTTGTGTGTATATGTTTCACACATGATGGAAGAGATGAGTTGAGTTGAGTGAGACATACATGTTTAGAATTAAAGCTTGGGAGCAAAGTATGTGTTCTGGGCAAAGCTCTAAGTAACAAACTTTTTATTTTTTTTTTGGTACGCGGGCCTCTCACTGTTGTGGCCTCTCCCGTTGCGGAGCACAGGCTCCGGAAGCACAGGCTCAGCGGCCATGGCTCACGGGCCCAGCCGCTCCGCGGCCTGTGGGATCTTCCCAGACCGGGGCACGAACCCGTGTCCCCTGCATCGGCAGGCGGACTCGCAACCACTGCGCCACCAGGGAAGCCCAGTGACAAACTTTTGATGAATGTTTCTTATCCTCAGGCAATTTCTTGATCAATTAACAATAAATTAGGCTTCCAGACATTACTTAGCTGGCATGGTCCTATTTCAAAAATGTAACGAACAGGGCTTCCCTCGTGGCGCAGTGGTTGAGAATCCATCTGCCGATGCAGGGGACACGGGTTTGTGCCCCAGTCCGGGAAGATCCCACGTGCCGCGGAGCGGCTGGGCCTGTGAGCCATGGCCCCTGAGCCTGCGCGTCCGGAGCCTGTGCTCCGCAACGAGAGAGGCCACAACAGTGAGAGGCCCGCATACCGAAAAAAAAAAAAAAAAATGTAATGAACAAAAGAAAAGGTTTAGCAGATGCTAAAATCTATGAAGATACTGATTCAAGCATAATGGACACATTCAGCAGTGGTATTTTTGTTAGTACATTGGACCTACAACATATGGGAAAAACAACACACTGGGAAATTTGCAGTCATTCAAATGTATATGATTTACTTGTTATTTATGGTTTAAAACTCTTTTCCTCTCTACATTTGTTTGATGTGGATTATAAAAGTAAACACAGGATTCTAGTTAAAAGGAACAGAACAAAACACAGTATGAGGCACCTACAATGCTCACAGCAGTTAAGCACTCAATGTTAACTCTGAATTTCCTGGAAACCAAAGCAGAAAGTGACCTATATTGGGATATCTATAGTTCTTAGATTTCCTGAGTTGATATTTTGACTCATCCACGTAATAGCTATAGGTAAACTATTTACTTTCTCTGTCTCTAATCCTCAAGGATAAGAGGGGATAATAATAGTACCTACATCATGGAACTTTTGTGAGAATTGCAGCTATTGTTACATGCAAGACACTTAAAAGACTGCTGTGTACCTACCAAATGCTCAGTATAGTTCAATAAATATTAGCAATGAATATTAATAGTGTTAGTATTATCTGATAAATGAGAGTATGTTCATTTATATAGGGAGTTTCTTCCTCCTTTTCCCTCCCCCAATAATTACATTCAAAAAAGCACACAGGGCCAGGATAAACTGAGGGGAAATTGGTTAATATAATACACTCCTTACTGAAGTGTGACATTCAAAAAGACACATGAATATATTCTACAGCAGTACATTTCTTTTATCAACTCTCCCCAGAAACCGAGACCTTAATATTAATGCATAATGCAGAAAAGGCTTTGTTATGGCAAAGTGCCGAAACAGTATGGTGTGGACACCTGATTTCCTGGTAATCTACTACAGGAGTAAAGCTTTGAGAACTTGGGGTGCTGAACACATGATGCCGCCCCTTCCAATCACTAGGAGTCTGAAGTAGCCTATGTTTGGCTGGAGTCACTTCCAAGCTGAATTCTTTTAAGTGAAGAGGCACTATTCTGTCTAATGACTAATGTGAAGTCTACATGCTTAAGTTATCAGGCATTAAAGAGCCAGACTTGGCATGCTGCGGTGAAGATGTGGAAACCAAAATTGTTTTCTTGCTACAAGGTTTATCTATTTTCTCACATCAGTGAGTCTTTGGAATGCCTGTAGGTATAACCGATATTTTCCTGAAAAATGAGCTTTAAATCTCTTTGATTACTTGCCACATTACATGGATGAGAACATTTTAACCTAAAGAAAATTTGACAGATATTATCAATAAATCACCCTAACCCCCTCCCCAAAACAGAAAAAAATAAATTTGCATGAGTCCTATAAACAAAGTCCATATTTCAGTAGAACTATTTTCGAATTGGCCTGCCAGAATGAATTGGCTCTTAAAAACACCAGGAGGAAGTCAAACTGACCAGTTAAGATTACTAGTACAGGCCACCTAAAAGGTTGAGAAAGTTCTCTGAATAGTATAATTTTAGTGTTGACATTGTTCTGTGATGCCAGATTGTTGCTTTGAGTTGTATTTTACCAGCATATAATAAATGCCATCATACTAGAAAAAGCTGTTGATTGTGCTGTTTTTGGTAACTGAACTGAATCAATTTAACACATGTATCAAAATATAAATTTAAAGTTAAATATAAATTTAAAGTTAAATATAAATTTAAAGTTATGGTGTTTGCATCTAGAACATACAAGTGATATTAAGTTTTAAAGTTAAGATTCAGAGTTATTTTTTAAGTAAACTATTCCTGCCAGTGGAGTCAACGCATGATAAAAGATCAAAGAAGGCTGAGAAATGAGTTACACTTTTTCTAGTTCAGCTCAACTATAGACAGTAGCAAGTACTGGTAAAGAACACACATTCTGGCTATGGATTCAGAGAAGGAGTTGGACTTTAGTCTCAGTTTCAATATTTGCTTGCCATGTACTTGCTATATATAGAAATGAGAATATCTCTGAAAGTTCTGCTTGAAGTTCTTTAACTTTGGAAGATGAAAAAAGCCTGTTTGAGGAGTTTCATGAGGATTTTTCTAGAGAGTATTGTTAAAGTTGTCTCACCTTGGATAAGGTGTAGGACATGCCTACTTGGTATTGATTGAGATAGTGAGAATGATTTGCGTTAAAATGTTTACAAAATGAGATTTTTCACTACTGACACTGAGTCATATTAAAGGATTTGGATTCCTAATGATTTCTAAACTTTGTTTTCTTATATAATTAGGTTACGATCACTCTAAGTCTTAGGGAAAAAAGTTCCATTGTGAAATGAGCTCTAATTTCAGCTATAATAATTTGAGACCAGTGTAGAGCTGGTCCCACTCAGAAGGCTAGGATAGAAATGTGTTCTACTTATCAAGTACTCCATCCCCTCTAAGATAACCAAGGGAATCACTGATGACATTGAAATCTAGAATTTGTGAATGAGTTTTATCCTCTTCTTCTTCTTAGGCAAAATTAGCTCAAAACACTTTTTTTTTCCATAGACCAGAATATATGATATTTGTGTTGTGGAGATATGAGGTGGAAGCAGATTTTTAAAATCTGGAGGAGAGGTAACAAAATACTGTATATAATATGTACACAATACAATATTAATTAGCAATTCAATCTTTGCTAATAAAATATGAGAGTATATTCATTTCTGTGCTTCATTACATAAAATATGCCTGTTTTACTGACTTCTTGTGCAGGAATTGTATGTGTAAAACTAATATGAAAATCAAGGATAGCTGTGAAGTAAATCAAAGTCAAAATGCTGAAAGAAGAACCTTGAGATGCTCCTTTAAAAAAAATAAAATGATTTCTAAATCAACTCATGGTTGTCTGACGTTCCTCCTGATTAATGCCAGGGTGCTCTGAGGCATGCTAATAGGATAAACAAGGAAACATTTAATTTCTTGACATAAAATGAGGGTCATTTTAAAGATAAGCATGCCCCACAGGACTTCCCTGGCGGTTCAATGGTTAAGACTTCACCTTCCAATGCAGGCAGTGCCAATTTGATCCCTGGTCGGGGAGCTAAGATCCCACATGCCTTGCAGCCAAGAAACCAAAACTTACAACAGAAGCAGTATTGTAACCAATTCAATAAAGACTTTAAAAATGGTCCACATCAAAAAACTCTTTAAAAAATAAAAAAATAAAGATATGGATGCCCCAGACTTATCTTTGTTTTTTTGTTTTTTGTTTTGTTTTTTGTGGTTTTTTTTGTGGCACGTGGGCCTCTCACTGTTGTGGCCTCTCCCGTTGCGGAGCACAGGCTCTGGACGCACAGGCTCAGTGGCCATGGCTCAAGGGCCCAGCCGCTCCGCGGCATGCGGGATCTTCCCGGACTGGGGCACGAACCCGTGTCCCCTGCATTGGCAGGCGGATTCTCAACCACTGCGCCACCAGGGAAGCCCCAGACTTATCTTTTAATTACAAATGTTTGCAGCCTAAGGCAGAAATTTCTTCCATGTGAATATTATAGAGTTAAACACAATAGTGTTAATATCATTTTACATCATCAACCTTCATTGTTTCAAATATAGCAAAATAAAACTAACTCCTACTTTTAATTGCAAACATCTAAATGAAATGTTGAATTAAATGAAATATTTTCTGAATGGGTAATAGAACACATTTAGTTATGGAAGTGCCTGAAACGATGTCATTAAGAAACATAATATAGTATCAGCCATAAAATGTCATGGTTGATGAGAAACTCACTGAAAGCCATTCAAAGGGTTTCTCTATTAACTTTTGCAAATGCACACTTTGAATCTATAATTCTTTTTTTTAAAATTTATTTTTATATTTATTTTTTTGGCTGTGTTGGGTCTTCGTTTCTGTGTGAGGGCTTTCTCTAGTTGTGGCAAGCGGGCGCCACTCTTCATCGCAGTGCGCGGGCCTCTCACTATCGCGGCCTCTCTTGTGGAGCACAGGCTCCAGACACGCAGACTCAGTAGTTGTGGCTCACAGGCCTAGTTACTCCGCGGCGTGTGGGATCTTCCCAGACCAGGGCTCGAACCTGTGTCCCCTGCATTGGCAGGCAGATTCTCAACCACTGTGCCACCAGGGAAGCCCAAGAATCTATAATTCTTTATGGGAAAACATTTTAACAAATGTACTGTGGTTTACATTTAAAAGCACTTTTGTTTATAGTTAAAAGCAATTATGATTCACTCTGCTGATCTAGCTAAGGGCAAGGTGCTCACAGAACACAAAAACTACAACATTTAAGAACAGTAAGGATTGTTGTTTAAATTCAGAGCTTCAGCCACCCTCCAAAAGGGGTCAGCAATATCCTTGTAATAAGACCAGCTTCACTGAATACATATTAAGGGATATTAGGAGCTAAAATAAGTTAATAGAAAAGGAAACATGCAAAGATGGTGGTAGAACTGCCTGTTGCCTGTATCTGCCAGTGTATTCCCAGATGCCCTCAGACTTAGGAAAAAACTCGTGACCTCATCCTCTCCCCACTCCTTGGCAGGTTACTTCTTTTCCTTATGTTTTTTAGTTAGTGGTGTCATCTTGTATCCAGTTGTTCAGTTAGAAACCTCAGAGTCATCCTGAAGTCCTTTCTCTTCTAGCTTCTCCCATATCCACACAAATCCAGATCTTAAATTTCTCTTTTTATTTATTGTCATTATCTCTCTTCTCTTGTGGTTTTCTTGCCTCCATCTCTGTGACTCTCTTCAGTCCATCCTCCACTCTGTGGCCAGAGAGAACTTTAGAACCACAGCCTCAAATATGTCTCCTTGAACATTTGACTATTTACCCCTTTCGCAGAATTAAGTCCAAGTTCTCTAGCATGGTGCTTAAGGTTCTTGAAAAGCATTCTCTATGTTCTAGCCCTGTTTCCTGTCTCATTCAGCCCTTTATGAACTTCTTGTTATATTTCAGTTACTTGTTGCTTTTCTTGCTTCCAGATCTTGGGTTACTCCTGAATACCTCCCTCTTTTGCTGTGTGGTAATACATCTGCTATTTAAATTACTTCAAATTATACTTCTTATCTATAGCTCTTTAAAAAACTCACTTGATGACTTCCTTGTGTATTTTGTGACTCCTTTTCACAAGAGTTTTGTACTAATTGCCCCACTGTATTATGACATTGATTTGCCTTTCTGACTCTCCTGTACTCAAACAAAAAAAAGTATCTTATTCAACTTTGTATTTCATAGTCTAACGTAGATTTTGCCCTGTTTATTATTTATTGATTGAGAAACTAACTGACAATTAGAAGGCCTAGCCTGTAATTCTGAATTTATGCTAATTTACTACCAGGATCTTAACAGGGCATTAAATTTCGCTAAGTATCTATGGAATGAATGGTGGGACAAGACAAGTGGTTCTCAAACTTTACTAGTTCTTTAATACATTCTAAAACCAGTGCACATAGAGAACATAACCTGTATTGTGTTGGCTCACATTGTGGGAAGTGGCAAATAATTTTCCTGCAAAGTTTACATGTCTGTTTTTTTTTTAACTTTATTTTATTTTTTATTTTTTTAATATTTAAAAAATATATATATTTTTAACATCTTTATTGGAATATAATTGCTTTACAATGGTGTGTTAGTTTCTGATCCCACCCCTCTAGGTAGACACAAAGCGCCGAGCTGATCTCCCTGTGCTATACAGGTACTTCCCACTAGCTATTTATTTTACATTTGGTAGTGTATATATGTCACTGCCACTCTCTCACTTTGTCCCATCTTACTCTTCCTCCTCCCCATGTTCTCAAGTGCATTCTCTACCTCTGCATCTTTATTCCTGTCCTGCCACTAGGTTCTTCAGAACTATTTTTTTTTGTTAGATTTCATATATATGTGTTAGCATATGGTAGTTGTTTTTCTCTTTCTGACTTACTTCACTCTGTATGACAGACTCTCCCATTTCATTGCAAGGGACTGAGCATGATTAAGATCAAGTCTGACTGGGATGCCAGCATATAGCCCACAGCTAACATCATAGTAAATGGTGAAAGTAGAACAACAGGGTTCTGATGGACTGAATAAAGGCCTCTCTCCTATGATTGTCTGAAAAAATGTCTAGATAGGTGGATAGTGTGGTTAGGTAGCTAGTTCAACGAATCCCCCTAAAGCATTCAGGCTTGTTAGAATCGTAAAGTTATTGCTGTTGTAAATGATCTGGAAGGTATGTTTCCAATCTTGGAAATTTCAGTGTCGATTTTCTATTTTGACCAATTTTGAAAAAAGAAACTGGGAAGTTTGAGTTAGTTTGAGATTGCCCATATAGTTCCTGGTTTCCCAGGTGTTAGATATATCCTGCTCTTGCTGTTTTTCAGCCTCCAGAGAGAGTGATTCTAATGCAGATATACCCACAAGATAGAATATAATTCATTAGATCAGTGATCTAGTCTAGTTATTATAGCAAGTTGAAATTTATTTCTTACCACCATTATTCCTCATTTGCTTTAATAGCATCATATATTTGGACATAGTCATATGTTCTCGAGACTATACCCTGAATAACTTAATGAACTTACATTTTTTCATCTGCCTGAAGTTATCTGTTTTATGACTATTACTTAGGGCAGGTAATTTTTAAAGATGGTTGAACTTATCCTTTATTTCTGAGTTTAAAATTATGTTAAATTCCTGTGGTTAACTTCAAGTTTTGGATTGTAGCTCACATTACTCTCCTCGCTTCTTTGTGCAGACAAGCATCAGCAGCCACAGGTAATTCCTTAACATCAGTAACATCATTGTTGTAGGATTTCATGCCTTGGAGTTTATGGTGTATTGGAAGTTATGTTGACTATTGGGAGATTTAGACGATCAAATACCATTAAGCAAAGGCAAATCTCAGTAATGCAGAAAACAAGAGTTCTCTAATTTAAAAAATATGGAAAATATAGTGTAGATTATCAAAATAGACAGACCTGAATTCAGATCCTAGCAGTGATATATTTATTGGTTGTGTGATTTTAAATGTTAGTTAATTTCTCTAAATTCAGATTTCCTCCACTTACTCATAGGGAAAAATAACAGTTTTCTGGCATTTTTACCAAAAATATTAGAGATAATGTATATTAAAAGATCAAGAATAGTGATTGGCACGTTTTCTATATTACTATGATAATTATTTTAATAAGTGATAATACATTGCAATTAAAAATAAGTCCTTAATTCAATTGTGTTAAGAAGGTAACTTAATTAGAATATAAGCCTGCTACTAGATTGAAAGATGGTCTTGAAATAAGAGAAGAAATTGTGTAATGCAAAAATGATAGAGATAGAAAATTCTAAGTTTTTATTACAGAAGTTTCCTTTGCTTAACTGGTTATAGTACCTGTCTCACCATTCCCTAAGTACTGCTCTTCATTGTTTCCTTTCTTTGGATTAGTTAATGGTTTTGCTTGACCTCTTCTTGTAGATTTTATGAGATAAATCAAAGCCAAGTTCAAGGTAGAATAAGGATTACTTTTAGATAAAGCAAAGTAGGATCTTAAATATGGAATCTGTATGACAAATTGTCTTGTCCTTTGCTTCAGTTTCAGGGTTATGCTTTTGTATAAAACACATGCTGACAAAGTAAAAACATATTTTTTGTTTCTCAGTAAATAGCAAACATATTTGTAGTCACATTTCCCAAGTGCTTCCTCTTTGGATTATGAAAACTAGCTATTGCCATCATTATTATATCATTAATAATCATGTCTTGTGAACATTTAATAATTATCTAGCTGTGTTCTGGGACTCCTTGAGGTACCATATATACAATAAGAATGGGAAATCACCTTGGTAAGTACAGGGTCATTGAGCAGGCTATGTGGGAGAAGATAGGAAGAATCACGTTTTCTCACCAAGCCAAATGCTCCACCAAATGGAGGCTGCCATTTGCTTCTTATCAGCATGATCATCACTGTTGGAAAATTGGGATAACCTTATAGTACACTTGGATGATGTGTTGGAGCTGGCTCGTATTGGTTTGCAAGAGCTGACTATTAAAATTTTAGGAAATTTGCCACCTGGTTTTTAAATATTTGGTAGCTTGAAATTGGCCATAGTGTAAGTATTTATACCACATACATTGAAAAATGCTTCTGCCCTTCTATCCCTCAAAGATCCTATTGTTCAACATTCATTAGCATATCTGGTTCATTTCCACAGCTTCAGCACTCAGTCAAAGTGAATGTCACATAACCATAAATTTAAGCACTATGAGGTGGAGATGCAGATGTAAAGAATTGATTGAGAAAATCTGACTTCTGTTTAATTTAGCTATTACCAAAAGAAACAGGATCCTGATGGATATATTTATTCTTTATTATAAAGTTTCAAGTGAAAAAGTTTTAAAAATATATGCCAGAGTCTATACTGCTCTGGATATAACTCCTTTAAGTAGTTGAAAATTTCCCTCTAAATCCAGAAATAAATATATGGAGAAATAAATATCATTTTCCATTAATGAACAGGGTACCACAACTTGGCTGTTCTAGGTTCAAAGTGCTGATGCTTTTAATTTAAATGCATATTTTAGAATATAGATTAAAGTTTTAGAACATTTTTAATGGAAATGACAAAAAAGAAGATTATTACCAAGTGAGTTACATACGGAATTTTATCCATCAATGCAGCATCATGAACTTTCTGTAAGACTTCCTTTCCAGTCCCAGATGAAATGGGATTATAGTTTATTGCCACAGGATCAGAATCTTAAAATAAATCAATATTCAAGTGGTCTACAATAATTGCTCCTGTAAAACAAAGTCACACCATTTTCAATCTATAATATAATTTAAAGGAAAATTGGCAAAATTCCAATGCTTGCTCTGTGGTTATGGTTTTACAACTCATTCCTTATATCATAAGTGCATGAGCCTTGGAGTCATGTCCTGGATGACCAGAGAATCACTTTATTAATTCATGTGTCCATCAGGACTCACTTATGATACTCTTTTCTTCCCAGAGACCATTTAAAGTTTAATAGAGAATACAATACTGATGTGTTTTTGTTGTTGTTTTTTTTGTTTGTTTGTTTGTTTGTTTTGCGGTACGCGGGCCTCTCACTGCCGTGGCCTCTCCTGTTGCGGAGCACA
>NC_041218.1:54398697-54450781 GCF_002837175.3 Physeter macrocephalus
GGGCCCAGCCGCTCCGCGGCACGTGGGATCCTCCCGGACCGGGGCACGAACCCGCGTCCCCTGCATCGGCAGGCAGACCCTCAACCACTGCGCCACCAGGGAATCCCAATACTGATGTTTTAAAGGTGTGTTAAATATCTTATTAAAAGACCTTTCAATAAAATATCTAGGAAATTTTCTTCCTTTTTCAAAACAGGGTTCATTATTAATTTAACAAAACTTGCTTTTTAATTAATTAATTTATTTATTTATTTTTGGCTGTGTTGGGTCTTCGTTTCTGTGCGAGAGCTTTCTCTAGTTGTGGCAAGCGGGGGCCACTCTATGTCGCGGTGCTCGGGCTTCTCACCGCGGTGGCTACTTTTGTCGTGGAGCATGCTTTCTCTAGTTGTGGCAAGCGGGGGCCACTCTTCATCACAGTGCGCGGGCCTCTCACTATCGGGGTGTCTTTTGTTGCGGAGCACAGGCTCCAGACGCACAGGCTCAGTAGTTGTAGCTCACGGGCCTAGTTGCTCCACGGCATGTGGGATCTTCCCAGACCAGGGCTCGAACCTGTGTCCCCTGCATTGGCAGGCAGATTCTCAACCACTGTGCCACCAGGGAAGACCAAAACTTGCTTTTTAAACAGTAGAGGAAACGTTAATCACTACAGTTCCTCTTAATTCTTACCTTCTTGTGCTAACAATTTTTGACAACGTGTATGTCATTTCACATCATTCTCAAAATGTATACAAATACATACACAAATTCATATATTCATTATTATTTTGTTTGAGATTTTATTAGGATGAAAGAACAGCATAAACTTTGTCCTCCAACTTTAGAGTTTTAGTTAAAAGTATATTATAGGTATCATTTTTGGTCAATAGATACAGATTATACTCATTCTTCTTGACCAAAACTTGCTTTTTAAACAGTAGAGAAAACGTTAATCACTACAGTTCCTCTTAATTCTTACCTTCCTGTGCTAACAATTTTTGACAACGTGTATGTCATTTCACATCATTCTCAAAATGTATACAAATACATACACAAATTCATATATTCATTATTATTTTGTTTGAGATTTTATTAGGATGAAAGAGCAGCATAAACTTTGTCCTCCAACTTTAGAGTTTTAGTTAAAAGTATATTATAGGTATCATTTTTGGTCAATAGATACAGATTATACTCATTCTTCTTACTAGCTACATAATGTTCCTTGACATAGATATGTCAGTTTTTTCAACCATTCACCTACTCACAGACCTGTGTGTGCATGCCTGTGTGTGTGCTTTTACTGCAGTAAAAAAGAATCTCAGGAGAGTTATTGCTATCTGAATTTTAATTTTAATAGATATTGCCAGGTTTCTCTTCAAATATATTGTTTAGTTAAAGTCAACTGTGCTTAAAATCATTCATTTCTTCCATAGCATTAAAACATTTTAAACATGATCAAAAATTCTGTTGCTACAAATCATTAAATTTAGATATAAATATGAGAGCTTCATAATATATTATTTTACAAAACTGAATAGAATCTGTTTCTTGTGGGAGAATTTTGTAAAAGACATTTTGGTTGCGACTTCTATAATACTAGCTGTCAGAAGGATATTCTGTCGAATGAATAAGTGACATTACTTTAGTCAAAACCATGCCCTTATTGCATTTACCTTCTCATTGTCTTTATAGCAGAAAGTCATAAATTCTATCGGACAGACACCTGGAATCTTGTTGCTGAACTCAACCATGTTTCTTGTCACTTTTCCTTTACCTCAGGTGCTCTCATTTCTGTGTTAACTCCAGCATCTAGAAAACTATATATATATATATACATATATATATATATATATATATATATATATATATATGTAACTTAAACTGAATAGTAAAGTTGATTTGGGTGAATTCTCTCTTCAGCTAATTTTGAACATCTACTGAAGTAATATTAAGAATAATATTAATATTAAAAGTAAACTAATTTGTATTTGAACTTTCCAATGGGGATAAAAGAAGGATTTTATATAAATGTTATTATTTTTGACAGAGGCTTACACCTTGATTTTTTGGGTTTTTTGTTTTTTGCTATAGTCATTGTTTTCTCAGTTCTAACAATCATTGTTTGTAATTTCCTTCTTCCCTTCCTCACGTTGTTTTCTTCTCTCTCTCTCTCTCTTTTTCTTTCTGTCTTTTGTTGAATGAAACAGATTAGATGTCTCTTATTGATTCTGAAAAAAATCCCAAGACCTGTAAAGGGACCCTGTTGTATTGACAGTAATAGTATGAGAGTAATATGAGAATTGAAGGTAGAAACTGAAGTTCTAGCATAATGCTGATTACTGGTCTTCTCTTGATAACACTGTTATAGAAGAGAGAACATAGGGAATAGGTTCTATGTTGAAGTGTTATTGCCACTTACTGTCCAATTTCAGCACTCACATGTGACTTTAATCTCTTCTTACCCTGTATAGTTACATTTTCACAACTGTAGCCATGCTGCTACTTAATATATAGTGTTTATCCTTAAAACTCTTCTTTTTTATATATAGCAGTGTGTACATGTTAATGCCAATATCCCAATTTATCCCTCCCCCCTCTTGCCCCCTGATAACCATAAGTTTGTTTTCTACATCTGTAACTCTATTTCTGTTTTGTAGATAAGTTCATTTGTACCCCCCAGTTTTTAGATTCCACATATAAGCAATATCATATGATATTTGTCTTTCTCTGTCTAACTTAGTTCACTCAGTATGACATATATACACTACTATACATAAAATAGATAACTAATAAGGACCTACTGTATAGCACAGGGAACTCTACTCAATACTCTGTGATGGCCTATATGGGAAAAGAATCTAAAAAGGAGTGGATATATGTATAGGTATAACTGAATCACTTTGCTGTACACCTGAAACTATCACAACATTGTAAATCAACTCTACTCCAATAAAAATTAAAAACAACAACAACAACAAAACTCTTCTTTACCCACCAAGTTTCATGCAGAGTTCAGAACCCTATCTCTGTCTCCTAGAGTATGTGACTTACCTGGCAGGCAGAGGCTTTCATTGGAGTAAGTGTCCTTATTAGCCTGGTCCTCTTCCTCAGTGTCCTTCTTCCTGGCATTCATGCTGTCTTTCAGAAAACTAATTCCTACCTTGTGTCTGTTCACTGTGTAATAATAAAACCATGCAGACCTTCAGGGGTGGAAAAACATCGCACACCAGTACAGTGCCTAGCACATAGTACAAGTTTGATAAATATTTGATGCATTGGTTGTGAATATATGAATCACAGCAGAATAGATTTTCTTCTAAAGACTAGTTTTTTGGAGAAATTCCTGGAGCATACCACTGGTTAGGAAATGGTTGTGGCATAGAAATGAAGGAAACCGAGAAATGAGAACCAAGAAGGGACAACCAGGCACTAGGTAAATCTGTTTTCATTTTTGTTATTTCTCAGCTGACACAGGGCACTAGGAATGTCTATTTTATGTCTCCATCTTCCAGTAGACAAATGTCCTGCCTATTTTAAGAGACACGTCTGAATCGTTCATTCATTCATTCATTTTTACAGTGTGGAATGAGGAGGCATCAGATATTTTCTGGGAGGCTGATCTCTGCTTCTGTCTGATCCTAGACCCTCTCTACTGGCATCTGTCTTTTTCCTCTCCCTACCTTTTATCTTTTCTTTCTTCCTTGTCTCCCTCCTTCCTTCAACAAGTGTTTATTGAATGTCTACCGTGCTTTAGGCTCTGTTCATGGCAATGAGATAGATCCATAAACACAATGGGCAAGACTCTTGCTACCGTGCACCCTTACCTTTTACAGCTGGGAGACAAATAATGAAAACAAATTCTTAAATGCAAAATTTTGAGATCATTATTGTTGCTATAAAAATTAGTGTGATGAGTTATAGAACAATGGGGATATTGTTGAGTATTAAGTTAGATTGGGTGGCCATGGAAGACCTACCTGAGAAAGTGTATTCTGGGACAGAGCTTGAACAAGAGAGAAGGGCCATTTTTGTGAAGATCTGGGACAGAGGGAGGAACACTTCTGAGGAAGGACTGAGCTTGTAGAGGAGGTCCTTGTGGATGGAACCTGGGGAGTAAAGGACAGATGGTGGAAGATGAGATCTTGGAGACCACTGTAAATTCAACGGGAGGCAAATGGATTGTTATAAGTAGCAAAATGCTAAGATCTCATTTGCAGTTGGCTGTTGTGTTGAGAAAGCATTGTTGTGGAGCAGCAGAGAGATCATTTGGGGGGGGCAGGATAAATGAATGAGCATCATACTTAGGATGATCAGGTCCACCTCTTAAGATGTGTGGTCCTCGGGCAAGAGGGCAAATCAAATGGAGGATCCTGGCCGATCAACCTCTTTCCCCTCCTGTTGGGACCCTCTTTCCCTCTGTGCATAGCCTCACACATACAAGTGAACACTCCAGCCACTTGGGCAGGAAATTCCATGTCCCCTTGTATTTGGACATAGATATAGAAATGGGATTGTGGAGTGTTGAGAGGTATGAATGCTTGGCCCCAATGATTCCTTGCCCTGCAGGGAAGGGTGAAGCTGGAGGTGGGCAAGAGTGGGCCTAGTAAAGCTGGGAGCCCAGGGACAGGCACCCTGGTTGCTTGGCTATAAGGGAAGTTCTGATGCCAACTTAAATAAGGAGAAAAGTAGAGATACCATGCATGATTGGAAGTTAAGTCAAAAGAGTGGTCAAGGGGGAGTGTTGAGGAAAGTAGACAGCATGTGTCTTCTTTGTCGCAGGGAAAGTAGGCATAAGGTCTGGGGAGACTACTATGATAAAAACTAGTAGCCTGCTAATACGACAAAGAAAGCCCCTCCCACTTGCAAACCCATGTGTCTTTTGTGTGGAGCATCTTTGTTGTCATAACACTCAAATAGACAGGACTGAACCAATGCAGGAAAACATAACACCATTCAAATTTTAGAGAAGCGATCAATGAAATAGTTTCTTTAAATGGGATGAGATGGAAGGTTAATTACCCGTCAAAACGAGTTTGGATCTGACCAGATAGGCCTAATTTCCTGAAGCCAGCTAGACCTCTAAGCAGAGGGCAAGAGGGGGAAGATTCAAGAGCAAGGGAAACCAAGAAGCAGGTTGTACAGTCCTAGCCAATGCCAGGGGTTCAGAGTGAGGACCACAGCTCCTTCAAGGACAGCAGAAACAAGACAGAACCCTCTTCATTTAATTTTTTTAATGGTTAATTAATAAAAACTATTTACTTCTGGGCACGGAGAAGCGTAAATAGAATTAATGCCTGCCTTCATGAATGTCGAGGTATTGAGGGCATTGAGACAGGTGTGGGGAATGGAGAGAGACGGGCCTGGTCAGAGCAGTGAGAAGTCAGATGATAAACGGCCACTGAAAGGAACAGTGAGAATGTGTCTGTGGAGTGGACTTGGGATGGGGTCAAGTGAGGACTTTTTTTTTCAAATGAATGAAAGAAATACTGATTCTGTCGTTTGATCCTGTGCTATTAAATGATCAGTCGAAAGCTTCTTGACTCCCTCCCCAGATTGAGGAGTTTAGTGCCTGATCTGAGAGAAAAGGCTACTTGGATACTTAGGCTAAGGCATCCTCATGTCCAACATAAAGAAATGCAGGGGTGGGTAGTAAAGTACATCATTACAAAACCTAATGTCGATGACGACCTAACTTAAGTGTGGAATTGAAGGGGGAAACTGAGGGCTTTATCAGTACTCTGTCCCAGGAAAGGAGAGAAGTGTTGCAGAGTTTCTGGGAGGAGGTCAATTTTCAGGCTTAATAACATCAAAACAACATTAATGTAGCATCCCGTATCACTGACTTGATTACGTTTTTCAGGATGCTTACTTGCCCTTAAAACTGGTAGTAAGGTGGTTTCCTTATATTTATTAGAAAAGCAAACTTTATATTAAAGATCTGCCATCAAAATGTGTTGAAATATGGGGACATTTTGAAACTGCTTAGGTATGGTAGAGGCTAATGATTACAGTTATATCTTAATAATTACTGTCACTGGGCTTTTTAACCTTATAGCTTTTTAATTGTTTAAAGATTATAAACCAGAAAATTTAACACAAGCTTGAGAAAGATCTTTTATGGTATAACATAATTTTATGTTGATATTATCACTATAAAATGATTCACCAAAAAAGTATCTTAACAGACTTTACTTTCCTCACTTCTGATTAGTATTTTTACTACAATATACTGTTCACTCTGTAGCATGCTACAACATTCCTGCTAAATAAACATTATGCTTTTATTTAAAGCAAGCATTTTAAAGTTTTACCTTTTACCAGGCTTACCGTGAGGTTACAAAATGAGGAACAGGGAGGTCTGACAAGATCAAAGGACGAAGGAAGGTTGTACTATACCGGGAGATGTCAAATTTATCCCTCAAAACTCTCACAGAGAATGGTTGTTTTCAGGCCAAGTAATCCTCTTTTGGCCAGATTCATTTGCCTCATTCAAATATGTTGACACTACTCATGAACCTCCGTGTGTGTGTGTGTGTGTGTGTGTGTGTGTGTGTTAGTATCAGGGGAAGGAATACATCAGAGAGTGTGAATTTCATCTATGTTCAAAGATTTAACTGCCACCTGTGTATTTGATAATTCTGAAATGTACATATCCAAAACTGTGCATCCTCTCTCCAGAGACCCACACTTATTTCTGAGAGGCAAGGCTATTGTAGATGAGGCAGGGACTTTATTATTTTTTAAAATAAGACAAGTGAAATGAAGGAAAATAGAAATGAGTGGGGAGAGACTAAGATGTATTATATGTAGACTTTGTGCCAGGGTCTGTGTTTGGCTCCATCTCAAATTCTTCTTGCCCTGTTGTACCAAATGGTACAACACCCATCACAAACAAGCCCTGCCAGTTCGCAATTGTGTTAACCTTTTGGATGAAGGAACTCATCTCCTCCTTCCAGTATTGCCCATGAAGCCATTTTTTCACACAGCGAGCAGAATAGTCCTCCTTAAAAGAAATCTGAATATAACACCTCCTACATAAAAAAGTTCAATAATCTCCAAAAGTCCTTGATAAAATGTAAGCTTTGGAACAAGATGGTTTTAGTCAAGCCTTATAGCAGCTGTGCGAGCACGTAAGTTACTTACTTCTTCGCGATTCAGTTCCTTCTTATTAGGTTGCGTAATGATCGGAAGGGTTAATATATATGAAATGTTGAGAATAGTGCCACATAAATGATTATATTTATCATTAATATCATTTCTTCTGCCTCTTGTACATCTCTCTGGGGATGTCTCACAAACACCTAAGCTCAGTATGCATCATTATCTCTCTCCCCTCCGCTCAATCCCCTCCTCCTGTCTTATAACAAATGTTGGCTATGACCCAAGTCAGGAACCTTGGTTTTCTCCAGTCATCCATCTCATCTAGTTAGTTCCACAATCCAGTAGTTATGCCTCCTATACTCATCAAAAATGCCATCCTCTTCATCCCAGCTGCCAGTGCCTGGCTGGACTTACACCATGTCCAGGCTGGACCCCCATAATAACCTCCTGATGAACTCTGCTTCCAACCTGAGGGCCCTTCTAGTCCATCCTTAACCCTGTTGCTGGAGGGATCTTTCTGAAATACTGATCAGAAACACAATCCTATCAATCACTTGCTTGGCAATCCTTCCATAGGTCTTTATTCTTCACAGAAGAGCATCTGAACTTCTTGACAAGAAGTGCTTGGCACTCATGGTTACTTTCCCAGCAGCCTCTTGCCTTTTGCCCCCCACCTCCTGCTGGACCCTGTCACCTCCCCATTTTTATGCCTCCCAAACACTTGCTTTAAGCAATATTGAAATGTATACTCATTATTAAATATACTGTTAGATCAGGCTTCTATGCCTTTGTCTGTGTTGACCCCCTGCCGGAATGTACTTTCTAGGTACTCCCTCACCCACCTATTTCCTATTTATCCCTCAGACAGTTAAAGGGGAGCCTTATTTGTGAAGGATTCCCTGTTTCAACCCACCTTGAACCCCCCAAAAGTTAGTCGTTCCTCTCTGTGCTTCAGTCAGAGAGAAATAATCAGTCCCTCAAATCTGGCATTTGTCATATTATCTTAGGACTTCTTGTTTATGTGTTGATTTTTGTCTTTACATGACCATAAGCTCCTTGAGGGCAAGGTTATACCTTATGATTTTTGTTTCCTGGTACCTAGAGTAGAGCCCAGAACACATTAGACATTCAAATAATATCTGTTGAATTAGTGAATAAAATAGTCTGAGACAAGTCAGAGAAAATGATAAGATAATTAGGATGGTGGAAAATATTTTCACCTATTATTTCCCATAGAGTGGACATAATCAAACCAACTCTTAATTTCATAGATTAACTAAGGTGAGTAGAATTAATAATAATTCAAATATATATGTATACTTTATATATATTCAAAATTTTATGGTTTTTTTCTACTTTCTGATATTCCAGGGGTTCACTTACGAAACAGTATATTTAAATCATCTGAAGAAACTTGTTATATTAGAAGTTAAGAATGGACTAATGACAGGCTTGTTTTGAATCTTTGCTCTTACTAGTTATTTGATCTTAGGTTATATACTTTAACTTTCTCAGATACATTCTCACATTTAATATAATAATAAAACTGTATTTCACATGGTTTTTGTGAGAAAATAATCCAGTAATAGTACTTGGTACAGTGTTGGACATTCATGTAAGTGCTTTGTAACTACTAGCAATGAATATTATTTAACCACAGCAGGCATGCTTCTCCTCGCTGGAAAGAAGTGCTAGTTAAACTAAGCAACTTTCTCCACTCTTTACCATCATAAGGGGGGTTAAATTTGGGACATTTGGGGGACCTTCTCTGTATCAGATGCTGTGCTAGCCTCTGAGAGTATAAAGCTATGTAAGACTGAATCCTCAATCCAGGATCTCGTCGTCTATGTTTCATCCTCTTCAAAATGTTCATCCTGGAATGTGGGATGGAAGCAAAAGAAAAGTAGAGACCTATCTTAAATGTAAATTGAACTGGAATGTCAGCAGAACAAATGATTAGTCAACACGTACCTGTTAGGTTTCATGCCATGTGGGACTCACAGGAGGAAGTTTAACACTATTCAGATAATTATTATGGAGGAAGATTGGTAGTGAATAAGGTGGGCAATCAGGGAAGTATATGCAGACTACCCTATACACCCTGATTTATAGAAAGTGAAAAGAATGGAGAATAGATTCATGTGGAGAAAGAAGAGGACCATGAAAAAGTTTAAAATACTGCCCTTGCTTTCAAATGATTTAACTAAAGTTGTTTGCATCTATGGAGGAAGAGCTGAATATTTCACTCAATCATCCATTTCTTTGTTTATTCACTAACTGTGTTCTAAATATCAAGGCATATAGAAGACAGTGAATTGCAATTTGTTGGATAAAAGCGTGAGTAGCTAGGCACTGTTCTTGGTGCTGATTATAGCTAATCAATAAAAAAAATCTCTGCCCTCAGCATGATTATGTTTTAGAACTACTAACATTGTGTATCACTCTTAATAAACTGTCTTTCAATGTTTATTGGACAGTTGAGTGTTGGTGGTTTATCAGCGATACAGTTTATGTCCTTCAAGAAGCAGACTCTGAGAGAGAGTTTAGGGTTCAGGATGTTTATTAAGGAAGGAGGTGAAACAGGATTTGGAAGAAGGAGAGGTACAGCTGCACTGCAGGCCTAAACAACAGCCATTGCTGACCCCACAGGGAGCTCTGGACCTTAAATGACCACTCAGAGTTGTCCAGAGTTAGGTCCAAATGGCTGCACCTCAGCAAGTCACCAGATATTGTCTGCTCCAGAAGAGCTTGACTTTGGGTGAGGCAGTTCTCTACTTTGGAAACAATCCTTGAAGGGCCGACAGCTGACTATTCACCAGCAACACTCCCTGCATCGGGGGGCAACAAGTCCTTCCTTGAAGGGGAAGTAGCCCAGTCCAACTCCATGTCTACCATGATTGGTTAGGGAGATTTCAGTTGTAATAACTTGAAAACAATCAAACTGGCTTAAATAATATTGGCTCACCTAACTGAACACTTAAGAGCTGGGTAAACTGTAAATGTGGCTTGGATTAGAGCTCACATCTAGCTGTTTGTTTATTATTTGTTTAGAGAAGTCTCTTCATAAAACTATGGAACAAAAGTCCTGAACTTTGCTCGATTATAAGGAACGGTAGGGTTCCTTTCTAGTGGGGTACAGTGTAGGTTGTTTGCAGCCACCCTGTCCTCTACCCTCTAGGTGCCTATAGCAAACTAGAGATGTCCTTGTGATTAACTCTAATCCTCATTACATGTTGGTGGTAAATATTATTAGCCTCAGTTGAAGGTGGTTCTGCTGAGGCTCAGGGTAGTTAAGCAGACACACTGTAAGCGGCAGAAGCAGATTTGGACTCTCTGGTTTACTCCCAAGTTATTGCTCTCTTCTCTAAACCACACTCATTTCACCTAAGAGTCATCCAAAATGGCAAGAATTGGGGTGGGCACGGACTTCTTTGATGGTCTCCAGAACAGAGTTAAGTAGATGGCCAGCAGGGCAACTGCTTGGGAAGTCAGACCACAAAAGCCACTAAAATATAACTGGAAACATAATGAGTTTGGGGAAAAAATCACCATCATTTCTCCCAGGGAAATGTATTTGGTTAAAAGAAATACTTCAGAGAGCCACCTGACAAAAGGAAGAATCCTCTGAGAGGAGCTTGCTGGAGCAGCTGCCTTCTAAGGCATGCCAGTAAATTAACTGCAGAGCATGTGTTTAGAGGAATGAGGCAGGCACACTGAATTAGAACTAAATTGTTCAGAGTAGTATTGCCCCTGGTTGCCTTTCTTCTCAGCCTTAAAGCCAGCCTGCTGGGACCAGCACTGAGGTTTTTTCTTATATGTATACCAAACAAAACGTATTGCTTGAAGGGGCACCATGTTACTAGCTGGCACAGGGCACTTCTCCACCTTGACTATCTCCCAGGGCTTAGGGCTTCTTCATGGAAGCATCTACTTTTTTTTTTTTTTTTTTTTGGTGTATGGATGCTGCAATGAAGTTTATGCTTCAGAACCCCTCACCAGCATGGGCTCCCTTTAAAGCCCTGGAAGGGGACCAGCAAGGCATACACATGTGTATTAGTTTCTTATTGCTGCTATAACAAATGACCATATGATGAGTTAGAACACAAATTTATTCTCTTACAATTCTAGAGGTCAGAAGTCTAAAACCAAAGGGTTGGCAGAGATGTGTTCCTTCTAGAGGCTTCTTGGTTGGAAATCTGTTTCTTTGATTTTTCTAAATTCTGGAGGCTGCCTTTGTTCCTTGGTTCTTGGCCCCTTCCTCCCATTGTTCTAATCTTTAGCTTTCATCCTTATGTTGCATTCTGTTTTCCTGATTTTCTGCCTCCCTTTTATGAGAACACTTAGGACTCATTGTGCCCACTTCCTGATAATCCAAGATAATCTCCCCATCTCAAAATGCTTAATTGAATCACGTAGGCAAAGTCTCCTTTTCCATAAAAGTGGATTTGCACAGGCCTGGGGATTAGGATGTAGCCATGCTGGGCAGCTGTTATTCAGCTTACCACAATATGATCATATGTTTGTATGCAGTTTGTAGAAGTAAGATATTTCATGCACAATCAGTTAAGATGGCCATCTCTTTTAACTTCTTTTAATTCAAGTCTGGTAGTGTTGGAGTACTTGCTGGCATTTGGGATTCTAATGGGAATCTGGGTTGAGAATACACTTAGTTTGGCTTCAATAGGATGTCTTTATAAGGTGTAGCTGGCTGTCAGGTGTGGGAGTGGCTTCCAGGAGTCCTACTGCCTGTTGTGCCTACTCACTAAACATTGTGCCTTGAAGGTTCTGTGCCAAAGGTCCTATTGCAATACGAATACATCCTGGAGTACCCCAGCCTCTGAGTATATAGGTAATGAGGGAGAGTAGGGCTCAAAACACATGGAGCCTGGAGCCAGTCTGTGGAAAAGTATTGCAACCATCAAACGTGTTACAATTATAAGTGAAGAACTGGTTTTTATCTGACATCTGGTCAAAATTATTATTAATAAAAAACAAGTTTCAGTCAACTGTGCTGCAGAACAGAGTATTTTTTAATTCTCTTTATAGAAAATGGTATTACCAAATTTTCGTTAAATGGAGAGACAATCAAGTAATAAAGTGTTAAATATTTTAGAGAAAAGTGTATTTTAAAGCTGTGCCAGACAGTTCATGATAAAAATATGAGACCATTTTTCTGGGTTATGTGATCTTGTGATATTTGTCAGATGTTAAAAATTTATTTCTTGTGAGTTTTTTATCAACCTAAATACTTATTTTGATACCTAAATATCCACATACACTCCAAACTGTGTAAGCTTCAGGCCCCACAGAATCAAAATCTGTCACTGATAGTGCTTGTATCAGTCATGGTTTAATCAGAAAAGCAGATTATCTATCTATCTATCTATTTTCCATCTATCTACCTATCTACCTACCTACCCACATACCTATTTATAGGAAGATGTGTAGTACAAGAAACTAGTTTATGTGATTATGTGTGAAGGCTGGTTAAGCAAGTCTGAAATCTATAGGGCAGGTAGTGAGAAAGGGAAAATCCAGGGAAGGGGCAGCAATTGTAGTCTAAACTGCTGTTAGGGATCTCTTTCACCAGGAAGAGTTTAGTTCCTTTTAAGGGCTCACCGGGTTACGTCGGGCCCATCCAAGATAATCTCTTCTCTTTAAAATCAGCTACTCAGGGCTTTAATTGTACAGTTGACCCTTGAACAACATGGTTTGAAGTGTGTGGGTCCACTTACACGTGGATTTTTTTTCACTATGTACTATAGTACTACACAATCCACTGTTGGCTGAATCCATGGATTTGAAACTGTGGCTATGGAGGAACCATGGATACTGAGAGCCTATTACAAGTTATGCATGGATTTTCAACTTTGTGGAGGGTCGGTGCCCCTAACACCTGCGTTCTTCAAGGGTCAACTGTATTTGCAGAAATCCCTTCACAGCAGCACTGAGATTAGTGTTTGTTTGAATAACTGGGAAAAGGTGTGTGTCTGGTACAAAATGACTGCTACCCTCCCTTCCTTTCCCATAGCTAAGTCAAGTCAAGTCGACACATCAAAACTCCATGACAACACTCTTAGTGTTATTGGGTAAAATAACAATGAGCATCGGAAGACTGCCATCCTCTTAAAATTCTCTTAGTACCTGATTAGCTTCACATGTATTCCAGGCAGTAAATTCTTAGGAATTGAAGCAGGTTAATATCAGTAACTAACTATAGGAAGGTTAATATCAGTAACTAACTATAGGAAGGTTAATATCAGTAACTAACTATAGGAACTCTGAAGGCACATGATCTAGATTTAAGTGCAGTCTTCATCATATTCCATCTGTGTGACTTTAAGTAACTTGCTGAACCATGATAACTTCTTAGAGAGCTAATGTTTACAGATTTAAAAAGCTTTAATGAGATAATAAATGCAAAATGCTGAACACAGTGAGGATGACACAGTACCTAAAATATTGGTAATTAAGAGCATTTTAAATATCCATTCTTTTCTACCAGATAACATACTTAATTATTTTACTTACACCTTTTCATTTAATCTTTATAATTATTTTTGGAAAGTTATAAAGACAGGGTTGGGTGATTGGGAAAATACTGTGAGCTCTGTCTTTTTAGAGTTGTGGCAACATGCCCCATTTTGTGACTTTTTATATATTACATAAGTATGATATTTAGAATGGTATTGTATATATTACCGCAGCCTGATACTATTTTTATTATAGTCTACCTAATTAAGTACCCTGTTGTGTTATATGAATATTTTATGAAGTTGAAACAATGTTCCTAAAGCCCAAGTGTTTGCCTGCAGTCATTACCAATTTATAAATAACTTCTATTCACTGATCTCTCTCCAAGGGCAGTGAATGTGATCAGAAGTATGAGTACATTACTAAAAAGAAACACTTGACTGAAAAGAAAGTTATCCTTACATTTTTCTAAATGCCATCTTATGCCAGGTTTAGTTGCCCTGAATTGGAACTAGAGGGCAAAGTATTAGAAAGAGAAATAAAGCTACGGACTAGATATGTTATAGTCATAGCGTATAAGAGGTCTATCTGGGATCTTTTAAAACTTGTGATTTGCCATTTAAAAATCTGCACTGTGACTGAGAATCTCACCATTAACCTCTATGTGAACAGATTAATTCCAAAGTCATCCAAGAATGAGTAATTGAGAAAAGAGCCAATATCGTGCCCAACTACTCTAGAAAATTTTCCTCTGTGAAGAACAAGACACTTAGAGACACTTAGAAGACTGCAGACAGTTGTGGAAGCTGAGTTGAGTTTGTGCCCAGGAGAAAAAGCCTCTGAAATAACTGACTAAAGTCCAGTGCTCAAGGCTGGTGACTGGGATACACGGAGCATGACTTGTGATTGGACAACAGAGAGGATGGGCAGGCACTTTCCTACATCAACAAAACCAGCAGAGACTTACCAATACCCAGCAGGCAGAGGACAAGAGAGGGAGAATTTCCAGGGTTGGCCTGTTTATTTACCATGTGGCTGCATTTATGAAAGAAGGAAACATATATGTACAAGGCCTGTTTGCCATAATGACCTTGGGCAAGGTAGCAAGAGAAATTCTTTAAACCTCTTTATCCAGAATGATTCAGTTAAATAGAGTGTGAAGGGGTGCAAAGGGCTTGAAGGGCAAGGCCTTTGCCCCGGAGGACTCATGTGTCATTAGAGTCTAAATGTCTCCGATGAGACTATGTATATGAAATTAAAAGTCCACACCATTACAGAAGTTTATTACAAGCTCATTAAGGATAAGTAGGACATTTTTTAAAGTTAAGAATGTTTGTATAGAGTGATTTCATGGGATGAAGGGGTCAGGAGACTCAGACAAAGGCATGATTATCCAAGAAATATATAAATGAAACTGTGGTATCAGAAAGGAGTACTTCCCATAGAACATTACTCACAGCAATAATCACTAAATGGCCAATTCAGGCACTAGCTTGTAGCCTGTTCTTCTGTCTCATTAGAGCACAATTTTTTTATTCTCAAATTCAGGTCCATTTTGCTATATTTCCAATTTAAAATGTATGACAGGACCACATTTTAACAACGGAAATATGCTTCTCTGTGAGTATAAATATTTGCAAGTGTTTCTTTAAATAAAAATTTTCAAGTATGCAGAAGAGATTTGTGTGTATGTACACACACACACACACACACACTCACACACACACACACACACCCCCCACACTCACACATAAACATTTACCTTCTAAGAACATCCTTCTGAGAAATGCTTCTTTCTGCCTCCCTAATCATGAAGTCCTTCTTGTTATTCCTGTAATTTTCTTACAAACCCTGTTTGCTCTCTAATTTGTCAGAGTTGGGACCTGTCCCAGCCTGGGTCTAGCAAAGACCAATATGCCCTGGTGGCAGGTGATTAGAATGGGGAAGAGAGGTTGACCTAAGCTAGGCATGTCAGAGACCTTTCTCCAGAGTTTCAAGCTTGGAAAGAGAATGGTTAAGTTTTAGCTCCTCTGCAGGTGGAAATATGAGGCTTTATTTAGAGGAGTGCTTTCCATTGCCCAGCCCTTAAAATGATTTAGTCTGAAATAGGAAGAAATAAGGTCACTCAGCAAAGGAGAGAAACTTGCATAAACGTTAGAGGGATAACACTCTTGTTTTCCATGTTCTTGAGTCCAGTTTTCTCTGAGGCCCTAGTAACATTTCCTTTCCACAGTTAGAATGACTTGGGCAGGCACCTCTGGAAACTTTAGGAGTCCAGGCTTGTAGAAAGCCCTTCTGTGCCTTCTTTTCCTTTTTTAGTTCCTACTGTCCAGCAGATTGTATAACTACACCACCAGTGCTTTGCAATAAAAGACTGAGCACTGGACTATACTTGAAATATTCTTTCAGCAATTCTTAAACATGTGGGTATCTGATAGAGTATGAACTTTCTTTAATGCATCCAAACTGACCTTCTCTTCGAACCTATTACCTGAAATCTGGGGCACTGCAGCAGAGGGAACCAAATCATGTACTCTCCCGTCAGGTATCTGGGTAAGTGACTTAATATATCAGTGTGAATAAAAACTCTACCCAAACTGAATAAGGAACTCCCAATAAAGATGAATTCAATAGAGTGGCATGAGGATGTATAAATATAATCAGAAAGGCAGCACAGAATAACCTATTGTTTAAGAAGAACTCTAGGGATTCTTTTTGTTATATTTTTTCTTGTTTCAACTATATTCAGAAAATGAAAATACACAAAGAGGGAATAATGCTCTTGCTTGAGAATCGCAGGTGTGAGCTTTTTAATTTTTACCTTCTCCTACTATATCCTAAAGAGGAAACTCAAGCCTCAGAAATGCACTTGGGTAATAAACCATTAGATTTTTGAAATGCATTCAGGTCAGGGTATTCTAAGAGCTTGTTCAAGAAATTAGGAAGCAGTTAAAAGTCTTCAATCAAAGATTATGGAGAACCAAAGTCTGAAATGATGACCCATTATAAAAATTGATAAAATAAAAAATTCCAGAAACTTTTATAATAATTTCTGTCAAAACATGTTAAGTGAATTTTTAAAAGATTAGTTGTTATTGACTAAAATAAGATAGCGGCCGCTGGAAAAGAGCAAGAAAAAAAGTAACCCAGGGACACTTTTGATTCAGTCCCTTATAGCTTTGTAGAAATTATGTATATACTTTGCAAAATAGCCCTTTGTAAGTACAGCTTGGAAAGTATTTAACTTGTACCTTGAGGAGGTATGAACTCATAAGATGAGGCATTCCCTACGTAGGGGGAAGGTGTTCAAATGTGCTGAGTGAACAAAACGATGCCTACTAAAATAGATTTTTAGTAGAAAAAACAATTCTTCTATTGCTATTCTACTTAAAGTTTTTATTATAAAAGGCTACTTATTTTTACTAAATGGGTTTTCTGAGTATACTGACATATGATGTTGATCATTCCCTTAATTTTGATAGATTTCCTACATCAGACCATCTTGCATTTCTGCATTTGAAATGCTGCTAGATTCTTAATGTTTTCTGGAAGTTTTTCTATATTCATAAATGAAATTCATATATTTTGTTTTTACCCCATCTTCTTCAGTTTTGTTATATTGGTTTTGTTGGATTCATGATAAAATTTGGTATTTAAATAATATCAGAATGACTTCTTTTTAGAAGTTACATAAAAGTCAGCTGTAAAATAACCGTTGCCTGTAGATCTTTAAATACTTTTAATCTATCGACTATGTTTAACCACTGATCCCTGAATTATTATTATAAAATTATCCTTTGCTTCTAAATTTTAACTTTGTTGTCAGAGTTTCACATAATATTCAAGATGGTGCAAATCTTATATTCCCTCTGTCAGGTTACGGAGATTGATTCTGAGATGATCACATAATCCCAGTCAGGAATTTAGCATCCGCCCAGGTCTTTTGCTGCTATTAATAGGATTATTCACCTGTGGTGCCAGGGGACACCACAAGGAAAATATCAGTCTGTAGGAAACAACACAACACAACACAAAACAAAACACCAGGGAAAGTAAAGATGAGAAACAGGGACAGGTAGAGTACTGATGATATTATTTAAGTATCTGGATACAGCCATGTCTGAAACAAAAACTATCTCCTGGAGTGTTCATTTATGTGAGCCAATAAATTCCAATTATGTT
Source organism: Physeter macrocephalus (assembly GCF_002837175.3). Classification (NCBI taxonomy): domain Eukaryota; kingdom Metazoa; phylum Chordata; class Mammalia; order Artiodactyla; family Physeteridae; genus Physeter; species Physeter macrocephalus. Next base: position 54,416,431 of record NC_041218.1, read on the forward strand.
ATGCCAGTTGGAGGTGGGTATCTTGTATAGTCAAAAGAGTTTGATTAAAATAATCTGTACTCCCTTTTCAGGAGAAAAAAACAATACAGACATACATATTCAGGTAAAGGAAAAAATCAGTTATAAAGAACCTCCTTACACACATAAGAAGAACATTGGTGAGCAGTGCAACTACTTATGTACAAATAATTTTTGATAATATGGTTGTGATATTTAATGTAATTGTTACTGAAAGATTCTTACAAGAAATTTTTGTATAAAATGAAATGTAGTAGCTAAGCAGCATGATGTGAATGAGAATCTTTAAAAATGCTAGAGGCTTAAGCATGTTTGCAGACTGACAGGAAGGATAGAATTGTGAGTGGGTGAATGTATGAGAAAAAGAGGTGAGGCTAGGATGGTTTTCTGAGAACAGGAGGGGTTGGGAATGTCCACTAAAAAATATACACAACCGAAAAGTTGAGAGCTATGTTTTATTCCGTGGGACTTTTTAGGACTTCAAGCCCAGGAGGCAGCATCTCAAGTGACCCTGAGAGAATTGCTCCGAGGTGAGGGAGGACCCAGTATATACAGGAGTTTTGCAACAAAGGGCGATAGTAGGAACAAAAGATTACCATTAATTAAAGAACTAGAAGTCTCAAGTTAAGGATTTGAGTAGTGCTTTTCTCTGTGTGGGAACATGCAAGAGTCTGGGCTCACTGAAATCATTCCTTTGATATGCACCTCAGCTACCTGGGGCCAGCATCCTGTGTTTTCAAATCCTGAGTTTCCTCAGGGTTTTCACATCCTGCGTTTCCTCAGGGCTGAGCTTCAGGAGTGGCTGCAGTCTGATGGCTGCTAGATGGCAGGTATTCTTTTCCTTCCTGAGTTTCCTCAGGGCTCACCAGCTTACCATTGGCTGTGGCTGCAATCGCTGATGACTGTGACATCCTTTGTTTACTGATATGGCAGGCAATATTCCATTTATCGGGAATTAAAGCACTGCTGGAAGAATGAGGTGAAGGCAATGGGAAGAAGAGCCTAGGGGTGGCCCAGAAGGGGCCGTGTGGAGTGTATTAGGTCAGTGAGAATGGTCCTGTCTAATGGCTTCAATTTCCTACAGAATATTAGGTGAGATAATCAGAGGATATGTGTGGGGACTGTAGTTAGGAGGACAGTGGAGGATATTTGATATAGTGACAGTGAAGAGCTATCTACACAGACAGTGTAGAATGCTCCTTTGATGTTTCTTTCTCTGTAAATTCAGACTCAGTAATCGGCTCTATTGTGTCACTTTCTTCAAAAGACTTGGCTGCTCCAGGGAAGTTACAGGGAAGCAGTTTCATGGGATCCTTAAGAGCTGCATAAGAGTTTAGATGGGAAGGGAGGATGGGAGTAAAGGCAGAGAGGTAAGGAGGGTGTAGAATTTTGGCAGGAAGGTTATTGATCGAAATAATGGACCACAGAATTGTAGTAAATCAGTGAAGAAAGAAGTTTGACAATGTTTTTTTTCAGTTTTATTAATATATAATTGACAAATAAAATTGGAATATGTTTAAAGTATACACGTGTGATTTGATACACATATACATGGTTAAAGGATACCCAAATCGAATTAACACATCCATCACCTACATATTTACCTTTTTAAAATGGTGAATGCTTAAGATCTTAGCAAATTTCAATGATGCAGTATTGTCAAACTATAGTCACCACATTATACATTAAATCCTCAGAATTTATTCACCTTATAACTGAAAGTTTGTACTCTTTATCCAACCTCTCATCATTTCTCCTACCCCCAAGCCATTCTACCCTCTGTTTCTATGAGTTTGATTTTCTTTTCTTTCTTGTGGGGGGAGGCGGGGTGGTTTCCACATATAAGTAATGCCAAGCAGTATTTGTCTTTCTCTCTCTGGCTTATTTCCCTTAGCTTAATGCTCTCCAGTTTCATTCATGCTATAACAAAGGACAGGATTTCCTTCTCTTTTAAGGCAGAATAATAATATTCCACCTTAAAAAAGAAGGTATATATATGCCACATTTTCTTGATCAATTTATCTGTCAATGGAAACTTAGGTTGTTATTATGGATATGATGAATAATGCTGCAATGAACATGGGAGTACTGTTATCTCTTTGAGATAATGATTTCATTTCCTTTGGATATGTACCCAGAAATTGGTTTTCTAAATCATGACAGTTCTATCTTTAACTTCTCGAAGAACCTCCATACTGCTTTCCATAATGGCTGTATCAGATTACTTTCCTACCAGCTCTGTACAAGGAAGCGTTCTCTTTCCTCCACACCCTTGCCAGCACTTGTGATCACTGTCTCATTTGATAATAGCCATCCCAACAGGTGCAAAGTGATAGCTCACTGCGGTTTTGATTTGCAGTTCCTGACAATTTTTAAAGTAGAAGTTCCTAACTTCTATAACGTATAAAATTGCTTACAAAAGTTACACATTTAAAAATTAGAACTGTTTTAACTGGATGTTGTTTTGAGGGAGATGATTTAATGAAATGGATTATTCTTCACTAAGATTTTGAAATAACAGAAAGAAAGAGGAAAAGAGAAAACCTCATGGCCCTTGGTGCTATAGCAGTTTATGTTCTGCTCAAGTTAAAAACTTTTTAAAAGTCATGAATTTGAAAATATGATTGTGTGGTATTTTAAAATGTCAGAAACACTGCTTCTTCCTAATCACTTATTTTTTCTTTTATGAAAAATATTGTATTAGATTCCCCAAGGTTCTCCCTTTCTTAAGCTAATCAAGGGGATTCAACGGAAATTAGGTGAATTAACAGTGAAAGATATTTAACTATATCAGTATAAATAAAAGCACCTAGAGTGTTCTCCAACTTAAAAATATTTCCAGAACGGCCATCAGGGAAACTTTAATATATGACATCTGGTTGAACTTTTGTTCTCATGTTTATTAATTGCACGTTCCATTAGAACCACTTTCATGTTAAAATAGTTTCTGTAATAAATAAACAAGGCTAATAAGAGCTATATTCAGAAGGCATTACTCTTTCATAGATGCTTTCTATGGCTGTTGAGAGTAAAGAGGACATGATTTTATTAGTTAACATTAAATGTTTACAAACCTACTAATGGGAGAATGAGTTAGAATGTCTTAAGTGTCTAAATTGTTTCCCATTAGTAAGGTGGGTTATACCATGAAGACAAACTAATTTTTCAGACTTCCACAGTATCTCAAAGTATATTATTGCTTCAATGACTTGAGCTCTGAGGGGAATAAAGTGTAATCAGTACATTCTTTGCTAGGAAAATAAATCCCAAATTTTACCTCCCTTTAACATAACATGAACTCACTGGAAGTACTCAATTAAGAATTTTAGAAATGGTTGGTCTTGCTTCTAACGTGTTATATCCTCTAAAGACCGGTATGCAACAGTCTTTGGAATTAATAGATTGTTGAGAAAATAGAATCTATTAATTCCAAAGACTGTTGCTTACCGGTCTTTAGAGGATATAACACGTTAGAAGCAAGACCAACCATTTCTAAAATTCTTAATGGTAGGAAAACATACAACACATTTTCTAGCTAAAATAGCTAGAAAATGTGTTGTATGTTTTCCTACCATTCTCTACCAATACACAAGAGTTCATGACATTTTATTCCCATCAATGAGGGATATTTACTATGACAGGAAAGCCTGCCATAGGAAGGGTTTTCTTTCTCTTACAATATTACCTAAATATTTTCTACTTTGGTGAATGAGATAAGGTGTTAAGGCAATATAAAACAAAAGAATTTCAATTTGTCTAAAGCTGTGTTTTAAGAGTTTGTTATCTATCTTAGATATTTACTTTCTACCTAAAACTTTTTCAGTTGTTTCCAAAAGTGTTTCCAGTTTTACCTGCTCCTCTGTAAAGGGGTAAAATGAAAATTGAAGAAGAAAATAAGGAGTCTGAGAAATAGAATTTTTAAATTTTTTCTTAACTTCCTTTTCTTACCATCATTACTCTTTTGAAAAAATATTTTACGTTTTCAAAGATTTCCATTGGATTTAAACCATGATATTATAAGATAAAACGAGGCCAACTTTATTCATTCAGGAGATAGAAGGAGATGGAGTACGGGGCTAACTGTTTATTATGACAGTTCTGAAGTAGCAGTTGTGGCTCTTGTTCTTTTCCTCCATTTTATTTTTTTTGAATTTTAATTTCTTTTTAATCATAACTCTTTCAGCTTTGAAAGGCTCAAAATGGAACTGCCACTTCTCATGTTCAATTGTATCAAATCTTGTTTAATTTTCCAAAATATACATACCCATTTAACAAAGAACACATTTCTGTAAAGGCCAAGAGATACAGTGATTCCATTTTTGAATGGAAGATAAGGGTACAGAAGTGCAGTCCTGGCAGCGGTTCTTGAATATAGATGTTAGATGTTCTAACTGGAGCTGGAAAATTAAGTGTTACTTGGTCATTTCTCCACCCAGAGTCAGGTTCTAGGGTATATGTTTTATATCTGGACATTCTCTTTACGGTTCTATGTTTAGAAGGTAGCAAATGCAGCTTAAGAAAGTTAGGTGGCTGTCACAGATTAGTAAGTAAAACATCATGAAATAAGAAAAAGACCAAATTTGATGACAGGGTCCTTTACTCTTAGCCATATGACCTTCAAATAATTTTTCAACTTCTGGGAGCATCACTTATTTAGTCAACAAATACTGATTAAGCACTGTCCCTCTTCCAAACACTCTTGGGAGTATTGCAGATACTGCAGTGAATAAAGCTGTCCTTATGAAATTTACATTCTAGTTGGAGCAGACAGGCAACTCAAAAAGATGAGAAAGTAAAATGTATAGAATTTATATATTAAGTGGAAGTGAAAAAAAGGCACACATAGAATGGGGACAAGAACTCATATAGGAGGACTGATATTTTAGATAATGTGGCCCAGAGAATGCTCCTCTCATAAGTGACTTCTGAATGCACTATCTATGCAGATAACTAGTGGAAAAGCTTTCCAAAAAGAGGAAATACTTTGTTAACAGCTTTGAGATGAGATTCATCCTGACATGTTCAAGGAGCAACAAGAGGCCAGTGTGGCTGGTATATAGTGAACAAGTTTGGTAGTAGTAGGAGATGAGAAGATGAAAACAGTCACTTAGGAGCTAGATTATGGAGCACTGTATGGGTCATGGAAAACCAGTGAAGGCTTTCAACATAGGCATGACATGGTTTGATTTATAATTTTACAGAATCATTCTGGCTGCTGGGTTGAGAATAGACTGAAGACAGGCAAGTCCAGACACAGGGAAGGCAATTAGGAGATATTGCAATAATTGAGGAGAAATATATTGGCTTGGATCAGCGTGGTGATAGTGGCAGTGGTAAGAAGTAGTCAAATTCTAAATATATTTTGAAGATATTTCAATCAAATCCTATTGAAATTAATTAAATTTGCAGAAAGACTTATTGTGTGTGTGAGAGAATGAGAAGACTCTTGCAGTTTCAGTATATTCACCTGAAAAAAATGAGCATAATTTTTGTTCTTTTGCTTGTGGGATTGCTGTGAAATACATGTTGTAAGAATTAAATAAATTACAGTTATTGTTACTTGGTGCATTTGCACTAACTAAAATCAGAGTTTTCCAAAGACTGAATGTGTAGGATTACATCATTTTCAGGAGGTAAAACTTCCTTTCTGAATATAGGAAACTCTATAGTAAGCTCTTTAAGTCCAAAGAACATTTCTTTCATTTGCATTTGTTAGGATTTTGATTAATAAAGATACTGATCTATAAAGATCCAAGCAACTCTTCATAGTTCATCAATGGCAGCCATGTCATCTGGCCTCAGTCCAGTTTGTTGTGTGTCCTGAGGAAGATTCCCTTTTGATGAGTGGACCAATTCAGTTCTGCTTCAGCTTGCTCAGTCTAGAAATCCCAAGAAATGTGAGAGGCGATCTATTATAAAGAGCGGTCTTCCTATAAATTTTAAGTACATTTTGTAGCAAGTCGAAAACATGATATTATGTTTTTTATTTTTATTTTTGTTTTTTATAATAAAGAATCCCCACATACGCACCTTAAACTTATTAGGGAAAAATAACTAAATCTTTACTACATATTCAAATCCATCCACAGTTAGAAATCTATCAAAAATGAATGAACTGGGGCTTCCCTGGTGGCGCAGTGGTTGCGCGTCCGCCTGCCGATTCAGGGGAACCGGGTTCGCGCCCCGGTATGGGATGATCCCACATGCCGCGGAGCGGCTGGGCCCGTGAGCCATGGCCGCTGAGCCTGCGTGTCCGGAGCCTGTGCTCCGCAACGGGAGAGGCCACAACAGAGGAAGGCCCGCATACCACAAAAAAAAAAAAAAAAAAAAAAAAAAGAATGAACTGATGATTTTCTTTACACTGAAATGTGAAAAGCATGATGTTTCCTGAGTGTTTTGGTTTGATACATAAAATTTGATGAGGGGCTCTACAAATGCTGTAGCAAAGCTAGACTTTCGGTGACAGGGGACAGTTAGCTAAGGGATGTTGGAGCAACAGAGATGAGCTGGCTTTTGCTATTGTGTACCTAATAGAGCTAAGGTTGCTCTTCATGTTTGGAGAAAAAAAAAAACAGCCTTCATCAGGGACCGGAAATTTGAAACTTAGTGTCAGGAAAAGAAAAAAATAAATAGACAAAATTGAAGGTAGGATTGAATCAGATTAGCAACTAGCCAGGGAAGGAACTGAGTGGTATCACCTGTTCTTCAGAAACACCTTCCTAACCTTTCCAACTTGATATACTTCCTTCTATTGGATGTTCTCATAACTTGTTGAATGCTTCCTTATGAGTCATAAATTTACATTTCTTTAATTATTTGATCAATATTGCTCACTTCCAATCCACTGTAAGCTTATAAATTCCTCCAGGGCTGGTTTTGTTCACCACTATGAACATTATGCATAAGCTCAGCCTATAGTAAATAAATGAACACAATCAGTTGTTAAAGGAAATAAGGGAGAAATGAAGGAAAATAGGTCATCAGAGGATCAAGATTTTAACAAATTAATTTTAAATTACATGAAGACCATTCTGAGGCATAGCTGCAGATTTACATGATCTCTAAAATGAACATCTTTGGAAAATGGATTTTTCTTATATTCCTTCACTATTTAAAAAATCTGTGTTCATTCTTCTCACTTTCCCATCTCTACTGAGCAAGTTTTTCATCTTGCTGTCTTATGGATTATTCTGTCACTGACCTATGAAAAGCAAATCACTCTATATTCAATTTTCTATACTTTAGTTTTTTCTTTGAAACATCCCTTATATCTGAAACAATTTATTCTTTTCTTCAAATCTAAAGAGCCCTCTTCTCTTCCTTCAAACTCCATGAATTTAACAAAATGATTTCTAAGCTTCAGGAAGCTCTAATATTATCCAATTCTAAGAATTATTTCTTGGTGGAATACCAAGTGGAACCTTTCAGTCTCTCTGCTTGTACGTTTTGGGACATATATTGTATCAGTTGTTCAACATCTATATGGCACTTATCTCTCCATGAGCAATCAGAATACCCCAAATACACGTGAAGTGACATTGGTAAATAACCCCTGCAGATTATTTGTAAATGTTGGTAATAAGATTGAGCTGGTGAAATAGAATAAGTACAAAGAGACAACTTATGAGCCATCCTAAATTATTTTAAGACTTGAATATAAGTGTATGTTCAAATGCAAAATAGATCATTTAAATAATCAAAAATAAGATCCAGAGTGTCTCTCTGTTTTATCCACGTATGTTTCCCAGTTAGGCTTTCTTGAACTCAGAATTGTATATTGCGAAAAACGGGTCTTAAGCATTCCTTACCATTTCTTTTTCTCACAAGTGCCTAATATCCTAATATTCTCTTTATATTTTTCCATTCAAATCCAAAATTCAAAACAAAATAAAATACTTTAAATCTTTTTCACATGAAGGAGTAGAAGACTATATTATACAGTTTGTTGTATGACCCACATGAAGTAAAAAAAAAAACAAAAATAATTCTCTCTTTGAGTGAAAGGCTATTGATTATCAAGTTGAAGACAGGGTTTGGAGTAGGAGTGGGCTTGAGGTTTGTAGATCTGAAATTGTACCCTTACTTTCATTCTAACTAAGCTAACCTGTAGGGCTAATCTAAGTAGTTAAAAATAAAATAAAATCACCAACTCATATGAACCACTTATTTGGAAAAACGTGATGCCCAGGGATCTCACAGTTTTCAATGAAAAATATTCATGGTGATCTATATAAGTGCAAAAATCTTCTGGAGTGTAAAGGTGATTAACTCTCTGAAGATAATTTCAGTTCTTCAACTAAATTAGCAGCAGTTGACAATTCCCTAGATATTCAATTTTTAGGTAACCACATTGGCAATTTAATGATTGATATCTACTATTAACATGAAAAGTATTTTAATAACAGCCTGTGTTTTCTTTGATGCTCTTTCGTTCAATGCTCTTTCGAGTTAAGAGTTTTCAAAGGGATCTTATTTTTTTAAACTCTTGACATAAAGATCCTCTTTATAAAAGAAGAGAATTTTAAACAGAAAATTTTTTAGTGCACCATATAATTTGAAATTCTGCTAATTGGCCTAGCAAGGGTAAATATACTACATTTACTCTAAGTAAATGTAGTATGGAGCATAATTCACACACACACACACACACACACACACACACACACACACACATAAAAGTTTAATATTACAAAGTTTTCCTGAGTGAATATGTGCAATTATTTTGACTTTCTGAAATATGGTGAATGCTGTAAGAAACAGGTGTTTATAATCAAATTTGTTAATAATTTCAGTTCATTGACTGAATCCTTTCCAAATGAACTCTCCTAGTTCTGAATTCCTAATCATCTGGGGGCAAACCAGGGTTATAAAAAAAAAGTAAAAGACCAAGCCAAGAAGGAATGACCTGTTGTTATTGTAAACTTCAGATGCTCTTATTTTCCACTTCTTTCCAAATTGGTTATTATAATACATATTCAGAAACCCATGTATTTGAGGATGTGTGTCTAACTTTATATGGTTGAATAAGACCTGTTCACACATTCCAAGCTTAGAAAAACCCATATACTTTGAAAAGAATTGCAACCAGTATAAATACTAAGTTTCCTCTAACTTAATCTAAGTATAGGAATAAAAACAACCCATATTGAGACATTTTACCTTTGAAGATATTTTTGTTTCCAGAAATTAAAAGCTGCAACCTATAGGGCACGTTCATACCTGGAGAGAAACTTATTTCTCCTGTTTGTCCTTGTATCGAACACCAGAGGATGGGAAGATATGGTGGTTAAATGTCTCCAAAGGTACTTCAGGGCTTCCCTGGTGGCGCAGTGGTTGAGAGTCCGCCTGCCGATGCAGGGGACGCGGGTTCGTGCCCCAGTCCGGGAAGGTCCCACAAAAAAAAAAAAAAAAAAAAAAAGGTACTTCAGATGTGGGTAGGGCCCATGTGATCATGCCTGAGGCCCAGTGTCAGTATAGAACCATGATTTCAGCCATGTTGTTGTATCTTCAATGGTTTTTATAAAGCCTCGTGAGAACAGTTGGGGAAATGAAAGAAGCTGGGCACAGAAGAGACAGGACAAAGATAACTAAACAGCCTGTAGGCCAGCTGGTCTTGGGGAGTGGTCCAGGTGTTCAAGTCACTGGTCAAAATGTCACATGAAGAAACTGGATCTACAGGTAGAGCCCAGAAGATGGAGAAACTCAATTGTCACAATCCCATAAGTTAAAAGAGGAACATTATTCTAGGAGATATTCACAGCCCATGAGTACCTATTGCCAGTCTCAGAGAGTGGGAGTTGGTGGGTAGAAGAGGGTTGGGGAGTGGGAGACAGAATGATAGAACCCTAGCAAGCTGATTGGATTTCAAGAGAAGGCTCAAATCTCCGGAGGATCAACTATTGTTAAATTGAAACACTGAAAGAGAGGTTGGAGGATACAGAATAAATTGTGCTGTGCTGTTAGCAGAAGTCTGTAGATCACAGATCTTTGTCTCAGGCACAGTGGATACCAGGCTATGCCGCCCTACTTGGCAGTGGCTGCTAATAATATTTCCCACCATGGCAAGGGCTTAGCATTGCTATGCATGAGAAGTCAGTCTCAATGACACCAGAAATAGGCTTATTCACATCAGTATTGGGACTCTAACCATTTAGTTTAGTACTGCTGGAACTGACATATATTTTTGTAACAAAAAGGTCAAGTAAGTGGAATGCATTACTGAGACTGATTTTAAAATGTCTCCATAAATGCCTTGAAATGTTTAGATAATAGCAAGTAGTTTTATTTAACAAAATAGTTTCCCTAAATTAAATAATTCTCTACAATAACTACTAATTATTATCTGATTTCCTTTTTACATATTTTTCTTTTTCAAATCAGATTTTTAGAACTTATGCAATAAAATATTTTTTACTAATGTTTTCTAATAAATAAAATTATCATGGTGAAACCTGGAGTATGGTAATTTCTGTAAATAATCATTTAGACTACCATTTTATTGTAATAAAAAGATAAACATGGGCTTTGAAAAACATGCACTGTAGATTTTTTCATTTCAAGGGGATGAATTGATTCTGTATACAATGTCATTTTCCTGGAACTCTCCTTAGGTTAATGTTCCCAAATCAAGTAACCCTGTTCAGCATTCATTCTGTAAGTTTAGAATATGCTTGTTCATATCAAAGCTGTCTTCAAAAATCAATGCTGCCTTTGTTGGTGAGCATTTATAAATTGAGATGTTTTCTCTGTTTGAGAAGTTCTACCTTCTTCCGTTTCTTCTGTACATTTTAAGGTTTACAGTAGTTTGCCAGAGGAAATGATTGAATCCTTAGTTTTTATATAATACCAAATAGGGAATCATCTATTGTTTTTCTTGGATACCTATAGTTTCTGAAGAGTTTGGAGCAGGAACTTTTATTTCCCCACCTAAGGAGAGCTTTTCTAGTTGTTTTAACCCATTGAAGCATAGTTAATTGTGGGCTTGTAGATTCAATGATGTTTGGATGTTTCACTTGGAAGCATCAATAATTTGTGTACCACTCAAATGACCGCATTCTGTTTGCCTTACAAGTGTCTCTGTGACACTTTGTAGGATCTTTTGTCTCTGTGCAAAGGAGGCACACAGCTGTTAATTGACAAGGTAAGTAATCTGATTACAGTAGTTAAAAGCTGTTCTCTAATGAATTTTACTTGTCACTTTTAATCTTTGTCTGCATTTCACTAGGATGGCTTTATAATTCAGATTGCTCTCCTGTTGGTTATTTTGATAGATATAATGGTTTATCTTCAAACTGTGGCAATCCCTTAAAAATATGATAGAGTGATATCTAGATTCTTCAGGGACTTTTTACACTTGATTGCTTTTCCAACCCATTTTTCCTCTCTTACACTTTACATTTTTGCAAATCAAGTATTTTGCATTTTCTACATGCCCTGAGCAAGCTTCTGCTTTAATCTTTCATGACTTAATCTACTGACTAAATATGAGATAGTTGGTGAGGCAGCGAGGAAAGACTGTTATTATTTCCTGTTCTGCTTGCCTGCTGTGATTTGATTTTTTTTTTTTTTAATTTACAAGCAATAGGCTTTCACTGTGCAGTTTCCTAAGAGATGATTCAGGTACTGACAAAAATATTTGTAAGCCTTTTTAGGGTCTAGTGATAGCACGAAAGTGAATTTGTAAGAATGGTTTATTATGCATTTCATGATGCAAAAATGTAATATTCAGCCATTATTTATTCTATAAGAGAGCATTTTTAGATCTTGCATATGATCTCCTGTATACGAAAATGACAATTCACATACAAATATGTATCTTGAGATCATATCTCATTTCTCTATAGCTAATGCATTTACCAAATAGCTCTTTTATAAGGTATACTCTAATCAGTAAATTATGCCAACCTAGGTGTTTGGTTGGTGGGAACAATTAATTGATGTAAGAGCAATATGGAAGATAAGAAAATGCAAAAAATTTGGTAGTCGATAGAGATAAGGTAGAGTGTCTGGACCTTTTTATACTTAATAAATTGGGATAATATTGTCCTTAGTTGCAAGTACAATTGAATCATTTAACAATCCTACCTGGCAAAGGTTATATGATGTCGAACCATGCAGCAGATGGTAGAATTACAGGATGCAACATTTCATAGATCCTTTTCAAAGTTTGCTAAAGTGAGATCTAGTACATGGCTTTAATTACAAGTTAATTCTGCCTGGAAGCTTGTATATAAGTAATTTGTCAATTTAGTTATAATGGAAATCTGTCTTTGTATAAAATGGAATCCATGCCAAATTATTCTTTTTAGTGTTCAGAGCATAGATTCTAAAAATGAAAGGAAGCACAATTTTCAAAGAACTCAGTGTATGTATTGATTTTTAGAATGCATCAGTGAAGTGGCAAGACAAAATTGATGTATGCTCAGAGGTTTAAATGGATTTCATTTTTTGGTAATGTAACCAAGAGTTTTAAAGCATAAGTATGAAAATGGATAAGACAAACAGTGATCATTTTCAATTTTTGATTTTCCCTTATTTAAAATGCAGTTGTGCCAAAATGATATTCATCTCAATTATTGTATGTCTTCTGATTATAAAAAAGTGTTCACATTTTAAGTAGTAAATGTGACTATTAAGTTTGAAAATCCTAGAAGTCATCTCAAATCCTTTAAGTGACTGGGTAGAGAAGAAACAAACAGAGATCAACATTAATTAAAAAAACAAAACCCACAGCATCAATGTAAAATGAATAAATATTAAAATTAGTTGAATGTACAAGCACAGTTGCTCACTTAAATAGTTGTAATATCTATTTAAATATTTTTATTCACATATTTCAACACAAATCATATATTTGACTCTATCTTTTAGTGTCTGCTGATCTTTAAATGTTAAAATATACTTCACTAAAAATTTTTAAATTGTGGAACCCATGGCATGGAACCCAAGTGTTCCATTTATGTTTGTCTTCTGTGTAATACAGACAACTGTGTGATTGGTTCTGTTTTTCATTTTTTTTCCTTTTCCCAAATCTTTTATTGTTTCTTCTTACTACCTACTACAAGAAATATATATTGTATGCTGGGTAGAGTCCTCTCTTCTTGGCCAGACCCAAAGTTAAAGAGATTGTAGAGGAGATGGCCATGTTCAATTAGAAAATCTTTCGCAATAAAGATCTCTCGACAAACATATGGCTGTGATTCATATAGCACTTATACTGTGCCAGGCACATTTCTAAGTGTTTTTATATATTAACTTATTTAATTTCCAGCACGACTCTTCAAGATAGGCATGTTTGATATTATAGACGAGAATAAGTTTTCCCTGGGATCATACAGTTTCTAAGTAGAGCCAGCATTCCAACTCAGTCAGGTTAACCTGAGAATTTGCATTCCTATCAGTGTTCTGGGGCGTATGTGTTTTACGGTTTGGTAATTGTTAATGTTAAAGCATGAGAAATAAGGTCAAACAGACAGGGAAAAAGATCTGAAAACTAGATCAGTCAGATAGATACTGAAAGGAAATGACAAGTAAAAAAATCCCCATCCATGAAAATCTGAAAAATACAAAGTGGCAATAGGAGACAGTAATGGATCTTGAACCATTAAAAGTCTAGAATATATGATAATCCCTTAAAGTCCATTACAAGCTATTGCTTACCTGTGACATGTTCTCGTTGGCTTTTAAAAATGATTTTTAGTTGATTCTCAAATAAAGAGATGTATTGTGAGTTAGACCCATAGGTAAAGACCCCAGGTAATGTGGACTGGATTCAGTTGATACTTCACCGTAGGTCCTCACATTTGCCTTGCTTTCTGGCCGGAATGGCCGTGGTAATACTTGCACCACTCCTGCATCCTAGAGACAGGTTGGCTGCTGCGTCTGATGTCGCTTTTGTTGTTTGGAAGCAAAACAATACAGTGGCCCATGCCTCCAATTTCTGGGCTTCCTCTTGCCTTGGACCAGCTCCACCCCACCTGAACAAACTGCAAGTTAGCACCTCGTGGAGGCGAACTTGAACAGTGGAAGATCGGAGCTAGCAGCTATTTTTCTCTCTTCTTCCCCTAGCTAGATTTTTCAAAGACACAGTAGCTACATAATGCTTCTCTGAAGATGTCTGGTGAGACTGAGCCATCAGCCTCTTACAGAGCTGTGGTCAGCTCAGCCATGCTCTTCTTCTCTGTACTCACCGTCCCTCCTCCTCTGCCTCACTCCGCTTTATTCTTACTCCTCCTTCCCTGTGCTCCTGGATAAAGTGTTGTTACATAAGCTTTTGCCTCATATTCTCTTTTCTCTTTTCTCTAACCCTAACCCTAAAGAACACTAAAGCATAGCATAATAGCTCAATGCACTTTGATTCCTATGAAGATTACACATAGTGACCTTCAAGAATTGTCCTTAACTGATGTTTATTGATATTTTATATAGTAAACTGTATTTCTCATCTCAGTGCTAATTCTTGAGCAAGGAATTCTACAGTGTTGAAATTACTATCCTCTGATGTAACAAGACATAATGTTTTATTGTGTTGTATTAGTTGCCAGAAAATATGCTGTGCTTAGATACAGATCACTGTGGCTTGGGAAACATTTTCACATTTCTCTGGATAGGTATCTATAGAATCACACACCTAAGTATGTAGTGTTTTTATTTATATTCTGCTATGACAGCAAATAATGTCTCAAAAATTTCCTAATAGCTCCCTTTGTAAAGTAAAAGTGAGCGGTGCTTTAAATCAAATATTTTTATTTTAAAGCGCTTCATAAGAGGTAGGGAAAACTCTTTTTATTTATTGTACTTACACACACACACACACACACACACACACACACACACACACACACTCACCCAAGCACACTTGCCTATCACAAAGGCAGAAACACCTTCAAACAAAACATCTAAATATGTTGGAATATAAATATTCAAACATAATTAAAATGAAATTCAATTCATTCTCAGGTCACTGTAATTTTAATTTGATATT
The DNA here is from genome assembly GCF_002837175.3 of Physeter macrocephalus. Lineage (NCBI taxonomy): Eukaryota > Metazoa > Chordata > Mammalia > Artiodactyla > Physeteridae > Physeter > Physeter macrocephalus. The sequence continues at coordinate 54,431,432 of NC_041218.1, forward strand.
ATGTACTTGCAAATGTGCAGGTGGCAAATGCATATTCAAAATGCAGATGTTGTATTTTCTGCCAACTTTACTTTCTAAAGACATTTCATGTACTGATTCTTATGGAAAACTATACTAAATAATCCTCAGCTAGACAGTATTTACCTAGAATGGATTCTAGGCTGAGCTATCTGAAATATATCAGGGAGAACCTTCCAGAGATCTGTATATTTGGATTATTTAGAAAAAAAATTACAGGGCCTGAGTTCTTTCTCAGATTTTAAAAGTAGTTGTTAAATTTAGAGAAAGTAAAACAAATATATCTGGTCATTACAACTGTGAAACACAAAAAGAAATTAAACACAAAGCATATTCTGAGATTTAAATATCTAGTGGGCAATTGGGCTTTCTCATCTTATTATCATTAATTAGTAATGGATGAGTGATTACATTCATGCCTCATATACTAAACTTTTTTCATCAAAATCTCAATATTTAGGTAGGAAGAGAATAAAAGGTCCACGTGAACAGAATTTCTGTCTGTTTTGTTCACTGTTATAGCCCTAGCTCATAGAAGGCTTCCTGTCATATAGTAGGTGCTCAATAAATATTTGTGGCCTGAATAAATATGAAAATAAAACGATGTTAGAAAAAATAGAAGAAGAGATGAAAAGTGTCAGGGAGAATGGTAGGTACTCAGGATGTGTTTTCAGGATGTGATTACTTTGTTTCTCTATATCTCCTAAATGAATAGTATGAATGTTTAGCACATAGGAAAGCAACGTTATCAAAAAAAAGTTGGTAAAGTAAATTTAAACCAAATCATTGTGTACAGGTATAGTTTTAGTTTCTTGACTACTTCTGGATAATCGGTTGCCTCATGATGAGTATTAGACTACAAAGATGGGAAAAATAGAACATTCAGAATTACTGTCTACTTTATAAAGAAAACCTATCTGTTAATTTGGGTACTTTGGGCTTCCCAGTTCCCCATAATATAAAGACCCTCCATAATACAGCCCCCTATAATACAAAGGCTTTTCCATACCCCATTTACCATTCAAAAAATTCAAAAATACTATTTTGATCTTTAAGAGTTTTGTGATTTATTTTGGTAGACTGAATACAAACACATGCATACACGTATAAACACACACACACAAATGCACACTTCTATACACAGAATATAAAGACACCAAAAACATTTAAAAAGCAATTAATAAGCACAGTTTGATACAGACTAAGTCAAATGCAAAAATGTTGAGGTATCACGTATGTCATTTAAAATAAAAGGCAGCAAGTAACGCATTTTGAGGAAAGTTTGGACATGCATTGAGCAGAGAAGAGCAGATTTTACTTGTTTGTCTAATTTTCGCTATCCCCTTCATTTTATCTTCTTATGAATTCTACTTCATTTTTATCAAAAAAATTAATGAAAGTTTTATAATTAGATTATATCAAAGATTGGCTTTAACAATTTGGAACAAGGCTAAAATTTCATGGGTTTGGGGATGACAATCACCTTAGGTAATGCCAGTTAGGAAAAAAGATAGTAGTTAATCTTTCAAATTAGCTAACTTAGATGTAAATCACACAGCATTTTAAAGAGTGACAAACAGTTTTCTTTCAAGCACGGTAAGACCTACTAAAACAGTAACAGAAATAATTGGGTAGTAACAGGTGTCACATTTACTGCAGGGCAAATGGTTTATTCTTTTACAACACTCTTCCACCAGATTTGCCTCAGTTTTTTGGGGTGAGTATTCTCACAGCTCTGAGTGAATATGTCTAACTAAAAAGAGAGCACAGATAAGTCGCCTCAGTCAAACTAAAAGTATGTACAAAAAAAAAAGAAGAAGAAGAAAACATGGTATAGTCTTGGTAATAATCAAAAGAGAATAAATAAGCATTTGATTCCTGGGAATTTTGAATATATTTTGCCAAGAGCAATAATACATAGCAGTAGTGGGCTGGCTTTTGTCTTGACTTCCTGTCTGTATCCCATTCTCCTTTTCATTGAAACCATCTACCAGAATTCTGTGCCTTCCTGTGGTACACTGCACAGGGCTTCCCACCTAGGGTTTTAGTAAACGAGTGAAACTATGAGTTCCAGGCATTTTTTTCTTTCCTTTTCCTCATCAACATGTGCCTTTTCAGAGTTTTATGCTCTACTTGCTTGGGTGGGCAGTCTCTACTTAGAGTATGTGGAATTCTTAGGGACAGAGAAAATTTCTATTCTCCCTATTTGTTCGTGTGTATATGGACTTACAATATTTATTTTATACTTTGGGTTATATTCCTGTATTTACTTTAGTTATTTTTTTGCTCAAGTTGTTCCGGCTTTGGCCATTGGGAGCTCTTTCAGTTGGCTTTTTGGTCCTTTTACATAGTTCCGTCACTGTCATTATTTTTATTATTTTTTTAGAACTTCCTTACTTGCTTGCACCTTAAGATTATCAGCTCATCATGCATATTTCCAAGGATTCCTGGTCCCTTTTATTGGAGAATGATATTGGAAACCAAGATATGAGTGTTAGGTATACTCACTGCTACTGATGTGTCATTGCTTCTAGGCCCTTTCGGCTGAAACAGTAAGGAAATTATATGTGTATACTAACCCATGCATACCCATAGATCTATAAGTCTTTCTATATGTAACTATAGGTATCTATATTAGACTGAAAAAGAGTTCATTCTGTTCTCTCCAACTTTAAGCCATTACCACATGGATTTTTCTAGCCTTCTCCTTTCACTTGTCTGTGATCTCCCACTCCGACTGTGAGAAAACTAACTCACTAAGTTCATTTACTGAACTTTCCACTTCTAGTATACATGAAAAGTGGTTTCAGAACTGTTATCTATACCTCTGTGGGGAATAAATTCTTCAACTAGAGTACAATGCTATGTACAGTTCCTTTTGCCTTTAGTCTTGAGGACTCCTCTCATTTCCAAAGTTAGTTAGGCCAGCACACTTTCTCCCTACTCTTTAAGTGAGATCGTTTCATAATTTGTAAAATAGTGAGATTCTTTTGTCACATTCTGCAGTCCATTCTAGGAATCCCTCATACTTCTAAATGATTTGTTTAAATTTTATACATTAAAGTTTACTTATTGTGCTTTAAAGGTCTATGAGTATTGACAAATATATAGCTTCATGTATTGACCCCTACAGAATTGTTGTGACTGCCCTAAAAATTCCCTGTGTATATTCACATTGCCCTGTTTTTAAGGCTCTCTTAGGGACTGGTAGTTGTTAATTTGACTCTATCATTGGTCAAGAACATGTTCTTTCTTGGGAGATAGAGAATTTAACCTATACCCTTGTATGCATAGGCGTAGCATGTGTCTGAAGGTGCCACTCAGTTGTTTTGGTCTCCTGGTGAGCTTGCTCACCAGTGGGTATAGAAGGAGCCACCCTGTCCAAGCTTGGTCTTTTAGTAGTTCAGGTATTGAAATACCTTTTATCTCAGGACCTGGGCTCTCAACCAAAGTGACCTCATTTGTCTGGAACTGAGTTAACTTTTTGAAAAACCACTCAAATTTTTGAGGGTCAGCTCCTTTCATTATTGGTTGGCAGCTAACTCCAGTTCACAGGGCTCAGAAGCCCACCAGGGTCAGGGACTCACTGTTTACTCATTGATTCCATAAATATACTGCTATATTTTGGTCAGGGACATTACAAGCGCTCTGTGGTACTGTCAAGCATTTGGAAGAGCAGAAAAAGGAAAAAGAAAACAAGGCTAATATTTATTGACAGCTATTGAAATGCAGGTATCATTCTAGGGCCTTTAGATCACATATATAAAAGTTCTGAAAATCTCAACTAACAGAGATTTTACTCTGTTAAACCAGCATCATGATGCCTATACAAATTGTCAATTCCCATATGCCCTTCTTTCCTCCAAAGCAAGACTGTGACTTCCACTGTTTTCAGATGTTTCTTTTACCTCTTTTCAAAAATGTATATGGTAACGTTGGCAAAATGGCCAAATCAATGTTCCTCACAAGCATTCCCCTTCAACAACAGTAATTTGGCATCCATCGCAGTGCCTTTGTGGGAGCTTCGGGATGCAGGTAGGAGACTGTGAAACCATACTGCAGTTCCAGATCAAAGAGTACCATGTTGAGAAGGCAGGTTCTACCTAGGCTCACGCACCAACCATGGTGGATACAGAAATAGAAACAGTTTGGCACTCTTGAGAATTCAGCTAAAGCTCCATCTGGCTTTGGATCTATCAGCAGCATCATAAGCCAAGGAACCCAGGAGGACTACATAGGTAATAGACAGACAGACCTCGGTCCAGCTGTGCACCATGAAGTTGTCTGTGAGCCCCTGAAGATGAGCCTGGCAAGCTTGGTCAGAATGTAGATTCTTAAAAGTCCCTGTAACTGAGCTCCAGCTAATCTCAGCCATAGTCTTCAGAGCCCTGTTGGCACAGGGACCCAGCAGGAAACACTCCTGTTTGCACTCCTGAAGATGCTGAAAGGGCCCTGTACATAGGAGCAGCTTCCTTACAGTCATAGTCTGCCAGTCAGCCAGCAGTCCTGAGGGTCCAGGGGCCCACAGGAGATACTACCATATGCACCCCGCAGAGATGGTGAAAGGGCCCTCTATTTGGCTCCAAACTCTCTCAGCCACTGCCCTGGGCCAGTCCTGCCCACCCTGGGACCCATCCAGTGACCAGGCAGCAGCCTTCTCATGGACCTAGCAGGAGCCACACTCTGCACATCTGGTAACAGGCCCTCTGTCTGAGGCTCCAACAGTGGACCTTGATGTCGATACTTGTACCAGTGCCATCCTACCCACTGAATACGACACTGGAGGCAGTCCCGTCTACCCAGGAAGCCAACAGGACCTGAGCCCTTGGTAACAAGCCCTCCAGGTGCAGACTCCACTGCCCAAGGACCCTTATAACCAGCTCCAACCCAGGAAGACTGTGATTCCCTGCAAACCTTTGTACACTGTTGGTGGGAATATATTGATAAATTGGTGCAGTCACTATGGAGAACAGTATGGAGGCTCCTTAAAAATATTAAAAATAGAGCTACCATATGATCCAGCTATCTCACTTCTGGGTATGTATCCAAAGGAAATTAACTCACTATTTTGAAGAGGTAGCTGTACTCCCATGTTCATTGCAACACTATTTATAATAGCCAAGACTTGGAAATAACTAAAGTGTCCATCAACAGATGAATGGATAAAGAAAATGTGGTATAAACATATGTGTGTGTGTGTGTATATATACACACACAAGTATATACATATATAGAGAGAAAGAGAGACAGACATAAATACAATGGACTGTTATTCAACTATAAAAAAGGAAGGAAATCCTGTCATTTGCAACAACACGGATGGACTTTGAGGACATTGTGGTAAGTGAAATAAGTTAGAGAAAGACAAACAATGTATGATCTCACTTATATGTAGAATCCAAAAACATCCAAACTCACAGAAACAGAGAGTAGAAGAATGGTGGTTGCCAGGGGCTGGAGGGTGGGGAAAACGGGGAGATATTTTTCAAAGGGTACAAACTTCCAGATGAATAAGATGGGTAAGTTCTGGTGATCTAATACTCAGCATGGTGACAATAGTTACCAATATTCTATTACATACTTGAAAGTTGCTAAGAGAATAGATCTTTAATATTCTCACCACACACTCATAAAAAATGCAATTATGTGAAGTGATGGATGTGTTAACTAATTTTATATAGTAACCAGTTCACAATGTATATGTGAATAAAATCATGTTGTACACCTTCAGCTTATATAACATGTGTCAATTATATCTCAATAAAGCTGGGGAAAAAACCCAAACATATGTCTGACCTCTTTTAAAATGTACTTCAATATCTTGTAATAACCTATACTGGAAAAGAATCTGAAGAAGTATATATATATATATATACATATAAGCTGAATCACTTTACTGTACACTTTAACACAACATTGTAAACTAACTCTATTTCAATTTAAAAAAATATGTCATAGCAGTACCTCTTTCCAATTGCCTCTTTCAAGTTTCCTAAATGATAAGTTCCGCACTTCTCATCCTTTCTAAGCATTGCAGGGTTTTCTTTTCCCTATGTTAGTGTCCCAAGAGACCACCTCCACCTCGGTTCTGCTGTTCATGAAACAATTCTTGGAGGATAATGTGGGTATATTTTTAAAACAAGCAGAAAACCTGGAATTTTGATGCATTTGTACCTGAAGTGCAGTCCTTTTCAGACTCTGACTATGGGCACTTTCCTCCATTCCTACAATGTGGTTCTTATTAATAGCAAAACCTTGTTTATACATTTTGAGTCTGTCTCTTTTTTCTGAAACATAAATGGTGATTGCACTTTTATATCAATTTCAGTATGAGCTGAAGTCTTTATTTTGCTTATATAAGAATTGATGATGTTAATATTCACATTAAAAAGTCAGTGCACGTGGGGCTTCCCTGGTGGCGCAGTGGTTGAGAGTCCGCCTGCCGATGCAGGGGACACGGGTTCGTGCCCCGGTCCGGGAAGATCCCACGTGCCGCGGAGAGGCTGGGCCCGTGAGCCATGGCCGCTGAGCCTGCGCGTCCGGAGCCTGTGCCCCGCAACGGGAGAGGCCACAACAGTGAGAGGCCCGCGTACCGCAAAAAAAAAAAAAAAAAAAAAGTCAGTGCACGTGACAATAGACCTAAAAAGATAGTTTGCCTTGTAGTCTCAGGATATGATTCAATTTACTCTGCTTGAGAAGCTTTAAAGGGCAGCAGCAGCAAATATTATTTGTTCCAAAGTTAAGTCTGTAGAAATATCTATCATAGACTGTATTTTTTTCACAAATATAAAAGCTAAAAAGTAAGTATTCTGAAAAAATTAAACATGAAAATTCTTATAATTTGCTATTGTCACAATTCAGTATGTTCTATTGCACATAATTGTACAAGAGACAATTGTGCCAAAATGAGAGCATGTGTTGAAAGGCATATCTGAATCTTGCCTGATATTAGACCATTGATTACACAGACATGCACAAGTATGAAGTAAAACAAAGATCAGTGTAAATCATCATTCTTCCTAATCAGGGATAAATTTACAAAATTTAACTATATGCTATGGGAAAGCAAGAAAACTGTTACAAGATTTGTACAAAAGTGAATTATCAGGTAACTACAAAAGTTAGCAAATGAGATTTCCAACATGTTAAAATTTGATACACAAAGACATTTACATTTGTTTCAAGTTTTTAAACTCTTTAAAAATATATACAAAAGTATTTTTGGTTAAACTTCTGCAGCTCTCCTAGAACTTCCAGTAGGACTCATTAAAAATTCATCCACACAGAACCCAGTTTGAAAAGTCAATATTCCAACAAATAAGAAATGTATTAATTTCTGGTGATATAGGCAAGGATGAGACAAGTTTGATAGGCAGAAAGGAACCATGGAGGTGACAGTTGTCCAAAGATTGAAGGGGCACTTCGTGGGAGAATTGATCCTGAGGCAGGTGTCCACCAATAGTTCTCAAATGCTCCTTTTTGTTGGCCTTGCCTAGAGCCTTCTTTGGTTATCTTTTGTGGTCCTTTTTGACCCCAGGTGACCTATGCATTGTAGTATGAGAAGTCATATGTTTGCTGTTATTACTACCCAAATTGTTGCTTGGGTGGGTGGGTTTTTTTTGGTTTTTTTTTTCCCAGTACCTGATTTTAAGATAATCTAGTTTGAAAGATAAGTAAGGAATTTCAGAAAGATGCCTTAATTTTTTTCTGTATCCCTTAAGAATGAGATGATCTGTTCCATTTATATTTTTGAATGCAGGTTTCCTCTTGCACTCCTCTTCAAAGTAATTTTTATTATATGTGTACTTTTTCTAAGTTGATTAATTAGTTAATTTTAATCTAGATGGCTGACAAACAGATCCTTTATATAGGGCACCACATCTGTATAAAAGGAAATCAAGTTGAATTTATGCCATAAAATGGGGTATTTTAGTCAGCTCTGGACCTTCCCAGCAGACACTCTTCTCAGATCCTCAGATCATTCTCACTGTGCAATGCTGAATTATTCCCACCTTACGTTTCATCCCGAGCATTGTTGATCTTTTTTTTTTTTTTTTTTTTTTTTGCGGTACGCGGGCCTCTCACTGTTGTGGCCTCTCCCTTTGCAGAGCACAGGCTCTGGACGCGCAGGCTCAGCGGCCATGGCCCACGGGCCCAACCGCTCCGCGGCATGTGGGATCCTCCCCTGCGTCGGCAGGCGGACCCTCAACCACTGCGCCACCAGGGAAGCCCACTGATCTTTAATCTTTGCTTATCATGAAAGTCATTCTGGTTGCAAAGACCACCTTTCTCAAAGCCTCACAGATTGCTTCAGGCTAAATCCTGAATTCAGGTTCATGCTGAGTCCCCAGCCAAAATTAATGAGAAACGTGCAACTGCATTTCCTGATGGACCTTCTCTTCCCTCACCTCCTTCAGTCCTCCTCACTTGCATTTTAAGCACTTGGAGGGCTGTTGTGACTGCTTCAGATCAAAGCACACATTCTGTTTCAGTGACTTTCTTGCTGGCTCATTTCACTTGAAGGCTGAATTTTCTTGTACTTGGGCCACAGATCAATTTTAGCAGCGTGGATGCTTGTAATATACATAAATGACGTGGATGAAAGCAATGAAACAAAATTTCTGAGTCTGCAAATGAAGCTAGAATTGGAACCAGAGAAAATAATGAAGCGCAGTGAAACCTGATTCAAGGAGAAGAGGGTTTGAGTTTGAGTGCCAACAGTCACCCAATCAACTTAAATGAAGACAAATATTAAATAATTTATGAGCAAAGAACCAAGCTGGAGACTATCTGTTAATTAGAATAATGAATCAGCCGTCCAATCAGGATATGGTTTGAAAGTTATTATAGAAAATCACAAAAGCTTTCAACTCATATAAAACCTAACAAGAAATTACTAGAAACACAATATTGGTTTATATTTTGAAAGTGATAGGATGCCTATCACAACAGTGAAAAAATTACAGTACAGAGCCTTGATTATATCACTGTAGAAATATTCTCATTTACTTCAATTCGTAAAGGACTTTATTGAGTTGGAAGTCCCACGAAGATGCAAACTCTGATTTATTTTATGATGAAGCATCTTGTAGGAAATTTTGTTTCACTACAAATGCACTGCCCCCCTTTTTGTAAAAACTGTTTATAAAACATTCCAGTAAAATTATCTACTTTGATAAGATTGTGCCTACTTCATCATATCATGGAGCTGCCATATACTTAGCATTTTAAAAACACATTCAGAAGTTCTATAATAATATAATACTTTAATGCTGATAGTGTTCTAGCTTGGGCACTGACCCAAACACTTTACATTTTACATATATGATTAAGTTTAATCCTTTACAAAAATCCTTTAAGGTAGGAACAGGGAATAATTTATATTTCAATTTTAAAGCCGGGCTCAGGGGCAGGAGGAGCTGAGAAGTTAACAAGCTTGTTTGAGGTCATGCACAGTAAGAAAGGGAGCCTAGGTTCAAGCCCTGGTTTGCCTTCAGAATCCATGTTCTTAATCACCGTGTTATCCTTACAAATTCTGTGCCAAGCAAAAAGCTTGTAGTAACTTTTACTAATGAAGAAGCTGAGGTACAGAGTAGTTAAATAATGTCATAATGTTACATAGCTATTAAATGGTTTCACATTCAAAATTCCAATTGTCTTAACTTTGAACTGCATTCTCTTCCTATGTGACATATGCTTCCTACTCTCCCAAAACTCTTACCTTTCCACCTTTGGGTACAAAATGGGATAAAGGAGAAAAACCCATGACTCTAGACTGTAAACTGCCAGGATGAATCACTTCAATAAATAATTGTTTACTTGCTCAGATACCTGTCCAAAGTCCACTGAACTTTGTATTTTTACCCCTGGTCATAATGAGCATTGATAAATCAATCCCTCTGAAAGTTTTAATCATAAATAGCTTAATCAACTTTTCCTTATAGTAAAACCTGAATGTAGCTGAGACACTCTCTTAAGTGAGATGCCTTGATTCTATCCACACATTAAGGAATATGTGAGGAGATATAGTGGCTGAGATAGTTATTAATAAACACCTTGTGTTTTATCAAATTTTTTTTCTAAACTGAGTAATTTGTTCAGAAGTATCCTAAGAACAAAGCAATAGACTGTGGCTAGATACTGTGATGAGAACTTCATATTGGAAATCCTCGAGGACACCCCCAGAAGGTGAGATCATAGAGCCAAGACCTGTGAAGTGCCTGCTCTTCTGCTGTATCATAGCTTGACATCCTTTCTTTGAAATGATGATCTACAGACTGCTCTGCAAAAAAATGGTAAAAGAGAGAAGAGAAGAGAAGAGAATGCAAAGCAACATATTTTCCCCAAAATGTTAAATTACATGGCAAACGTGTCTTATATGTGTGGAGACATGTTTTGAAATCTACCTGCTCACTGGGAAGCAGCAGTCACTAGGAAATAGAACCAGTCATAGTGGCTGGGAAACGGTACAGTTCAGTGAAAGGAAAATGGTATTCAGATGTGACAAACAAGAGGAGCTGGAGGTTTAGGCAGACAATGAGCATCATGGGTATCAAGCCATTATAATGGAAGTGCTGTGGTCGGGTTGGTGGGTGGGCGTGGTGATCACGAGTTCAGGCCTGAATCACGTCCATGATTTTCTCGTTGAGAGATCTCTGCATGGGGAAAAAGCTCAGTAGGGTTTGTACTGGGATTTTGAAGTAAGACATCATCTCACCCAGGGGAACTGACAAGAATAAGGTAGACCTCTAGTTTTAGAAGTGTTAGACAAGTTATAAAGACGAGGGTCAGACTCAGAGATGCAAAGCAGAAGCAGCGTGGGTATAGTAACTGGGTGGCAGGATATCTGAACTGAACTAACTGCAGATCCCCAGACAGTTGCACAAAAGCATCTTATTTTTCTTTCATCTGGAAGAGGCTTCAGCCTTTGGGTGTTGGGTCATATAGCTCATTGGAAAGAAGAGGTAAATTTTGAAACCTGGAATCCAGGTGGAAGCTAAAAGTATGCATTTAAGTCACCTCAGATTAATTAAACCAGTGTTTCAAGCACATGTATTTTACCAACACATTTTCCCTCAGGAAAATGACAACAAGAAACCATATTATCAAGGTAGTTCCAAGGTTATATACCGTATGTATGGTTTATATATATCAGGTTTATATTGATATTAGATACATATTTTACCTCTGTTTCATCAGAAACTTTCAGATGCGATTCATATCAAACTACTGCCAGAAATAAATTAACACATTCTTTCTATTTTAATCATTTTTCTTGAAACCAGAATTCATTAATGGAACGCAAAAAGCAATGCAGTTTCAGAATGAAATCCTTTAATGTGGCAGTTTTAGTGCACACAAACTGATTCGAAAGCATCTCATTTTCTCACAGTCACTACAACAAAACTCAATAATCTGTATTCATTGTATATAACAGCTCCTCCAGCAGGCAAGCTTAGCTTTGAGCTATTTGCATGGTGTGCAGATCGCCAGTTTGGCAGGGTTGGCATTCAAACAGGTCAGAAGTGAATATTTTGCATAATTAATCAGATACATTTCATTTATGACAATATTGCTATACTGCTAAAACTCTCTTCACAATACTCTCCATTCGATAAACTTAGTATTGTTTTAAAGGTGAACATAAATAGCTACCCTCCCTTTAAAATATAAAATTACATCTATTTACAATAGTCAAGTATCTTAATTACTTTTCACTTTTCAGATTATAAAGCAGTTTAACTCATAAAAGGAGTAAAAAGTCCATTACTTCTAGCAAGATGGGCTGGAAGTTGGGAAGATCAGGTAGAAGGTTACTGTAGCAATACTGGCATGAGGTTTAAAAAAAAGGCTGAACTGAGATGTGGTAGGAAAAATCTGTGAGTTAAAAGGTAATTCAGTGCTATGTTTTATACGATGAAAACAGGACCAATTGAATATAGAGGAAGGACTAGAGTAGGAGGAAGAAAAGATGGATCAGGTTTCCAAGCAGGAAGCAGGTGATATGGTTGAATATACTGGGGACACCAGCACTTTGATTTTGGAGATGATAACTTTGGTTTGGAGCTGAAAGGATTTGATGACTATGACTCCTACTGGAACTGTTCAACAGGAGTTGTAAATATAGTTCTGGAACTCAGATACAAGAACATATATGGAGATGGAGCTATAGTTGTTAAAGACAGAGTTATTAAAAGAAAAGGAAAAGGAAGAAAATGGGTAAGCTTTTCAAGAATGCAGTCCAAATGGAAATTAACCTACTAGTTTTAAATATTAGTTAATAAGTAAACCACTTTTATTTATAATTAATATCATAAGTCTATACATTTCACTAGTGTAGTAATTTTTAATTCCTTTGATATTGAGATTCACTTTTTAACATCATGCATGATGAGGCTTATTCTCTTAATGTGTGTTGACTTGAGAATGTACTGATCAACTATAAATTCAGTGATTCTTATACAAGAAAATTTATATTAATCACTGCCACTAAATACATTTGGAATATTTTGCATATTATGAGGTATCTATGATGGAGTAGTATGTGAAGTACAAGTTGATGAGCTTTTTCCAGACGTCCTGTTTCAGCCACTGACACTCTTGTTAGCAGTTCTGTGAAAGGACTCCTAGTGCCTTAGACATATCTATAGCTGAGAACGAAGTTTTACATGTTTAAGATTCTAAGTTTTAAAGGCAGGAGTTATAAATTGATTAAGGGATGCATGTGAATAGATAAACCCAGAATTTTTCTTGCTGTCAGACAAGATTTGTGACCCTGTTGGCTGGAGAGAATTGGGGGATGGGGGTGGATAATTTCGGCGAAGAAGAAAGATTCGGTGTGGTCATGCACTCTGTTCCCTTCGCCCACGAATCTGGGTGGTTGGATTCAGGTTCCTTAGAAGTGTGAGAGCATGGCAGAGTTGTGTCCTACATCTCAGACTTGATCTACATAGAAGGGACAAGTGGAGAGGGCCAGCGACAACTTACAAAAGCTCTCAACAATTACTAAGCGGCATGGGAGGTAGTCTGTAAATTTCCTGTGGGCTCTGTGTAGGGTGGCAAATTGAGATGACAGCAAGAGTGGGTGCTCCCCAGGAAGTCGCCTGATTTGGGTGAAGAGCTAAGCATCACAAAGTTGTGGTGTGGGTCATATGTCTGGGGCTAGAGAAGGAAATATCTCAGTCTCCTAGGACTGTCACAGCCAGGAAGTCAAAGAGTCATCAGAGGGAAGAAAAGGCAATCATGAAACATCTGAACAATATAAATAATTAATAATAGAATATAATTTTGCTGTAGAAAAAGAGGAAATATAGGCATAAGAAATTTGAGATTAAAAGAGCTTAACCATTTCCTCCCTTTCACATATTCGTGGGCATTAGTTACAATATAATGAAATTAATTAGTTGTTTTATTTTCTTCTCTTCCCATCTACAGAGAGCTGGGATGGGTGGATCAGACAAAAAGTGCACTGAGAGAAAAGCATAGACTTGAATGCTGATCCTTCAGGGGTTTCTCAGTTAGGGAGGGGAGGAACAAAACCTGTCATGGTGTCAGTGGTTTCTAAAGAAAGATGAGGCATGAGGTAAGAGAAAGATGGCAGGCCATCTCCACACACAATAAGGAAGTAAAACATTTCAAGAAAGAAGTATCAAATACTTTTTATATTATAGAATAGTTTCCAGACCTTGGCTCAAAAGGACCTCACTTTTAAAAACTTTTCCCTATTCTAGAATGATTTTACTCTCTTGAAGTAATCTTACAGGTCATCTCTGGAAGGATGATAATACTTATTTGGAAATGCAGGAACAATGCAGCAGAAAGGTCACAGAAGTTGAATGAGGATGATTCTATTAGATGTGGCAAGATCTAAGACAATAGTGACCTTTTAGGGAACTATTTCTGTAGAAGGGCAGGCAGAAGACAAATTGTGAGGGGTAAAGTAAGAAGTGCATGAGGAAAAAAAGAAAGAAATGGCTGAAAGTCAAGATATGGGCCGACAATAAAGTGGCTGGTAAACAGGCAACTGTTAGAAAGAATAACTTATGTAAAACGTAGGCTAGAAAGGAAGACTCCAATGGAGAGATATTGCTTGAAAATCCTGGAGGGAGAGAAGAGAGAGAAGTAAAATAGCTCATGATTTGCTGTTACATTTAAGCTGTAGACCTATTTAATATATAAATGCTTTCCTGCAGAGTTGTGTCATTAGCATGGGAGAAAAAAATGTCCAACTAATAGTTATCATCTATTCATAAGCATGAAGTAAATCATGTTGGGGTATAATTAGTAAGAGAGCATCAATAAAGGAAAAAATTATTTTTAATCACAATAGACCTAGAATAAATCATGCATTAGGTATAATTACTGAGAGAATACTTGGATCATTGCAAATAATTTAACATCATTCTATTTAGTTTACCTACCTGTTTTAAATGAAAACATGAGGCTCGTGATGTATTTTATTGTCTATTTGTTATACCAGCACACTGAAGTGTGAATAAGATTACTGTGAAATAGTAAAGAATCGCCTGTACTCCTAAAGAGTTGTGAGAATAGCCAAAATATCCTAACTTAACATTAAATTTTCTAACATTAGAAATCAGAAAAAGAGCACAGACATGAGAAGACAAGTTAATGTTTCAGAAAAATAAGTTGGTGGTTGGCGTGCTAGGTACGGGTGGTAGTTGAGTCAGGGATGCCCCAAGCAAATAAAGTAGCACAACAAAAATGTCATACAATTTAGTACATTCACAAAATTGTAATTAGTTCACTATTGCCAGATGATAAAAGACAATATGGGTTAAATAGCCAGTGGGGAGGACCTAAATGATTTGAAACAGTGAGGTACCATAATACATTTTTCAATGTAGAGCCAAATATGTTGGAAGCAGTGTGGAGGATCGATTTGAGTTGAATGAACTAAAGGCAAGTTAACTAGATAGAGGGCTATGACAGCAAGATAGGTGAGCTATAAAGTGGGTCTGGATGAAGAGAATGCCAGCATGGATGGAATACAGGTAACAGATTTAAGTGACAGCTCAGTGCTCTTCTTTCTAATTGATAGACTTTAGGCTTTAGAGTAGTTTTAGGTTTGCAGAAGAATTGAGCAGAAAGTACTGAGATTTCCATATACTTGCTCCACTGACACCCCAGTTTCCCCAATTATATACATCTTGTATTAGTGTGGTATATTTGTTACCATTAGTGAATAATGCACTGATGCATTATTATTAACTAGAGTCCATAGTTTACATTAAGGTTCACTCTTTGTGTTGTACAGTTTTATAGGATGTGAATCAACAGGAATGCACAATATCATGTCCACCATTACACTATGATAACAGAATAGTTCCTCTGCCTTAAATATACCCCGTGTTTACATATTCATCCCCTACCTCACTAAATACAAGGAAACCACTGATCTTTTTATTGTATTCATAGTTTTACCTTTGGTCATATAGTTTGAATCATACAGTATGTAATCTTTTTAGACTGCCTTCTTTAACTTAGCAATATGCTTTTTTTTTAACATTTTTATTGGAGTATAATTGCTTTAAAATGGTGTGTTAGTTTCTGCTTTATAACAAAGTGAATCAGATATACATATACATATATCTCCATATCTCCTCCCTCTTGGGTCTCCATCCCAACCTCCCTATCCAACCCCTCTAGGTGGTCACAAAGCACCGAGCTGATCTCCCTGTGCTATGCGGCTGCTTCCCATAAGCTATCTATTTTACATTTGGTAGTGTACATATGTCCATGCCACTCTCTCACTTCGTCCCAGCTTACCCTTCCACCTCCCTGTGTCCTCAAGTCCATTCTCTACAACTGCGTCTTTATTCCTGTCCTGCCCCTAGATTCTTCAAAACCATTATTTTTTAATTCCATATATATGTGTTAGCATATGGTATTTGTTTTTCTCTTTCTTACTTACTTCACTCTGTATGACAGGCTATAGGTCCATCAACCTCACTACAAATAACTCAAGTTTGTTCCTTTTTATGGTTGAGTAATATTCCATTGTATATATGTGCCACATCTTCTTTATCCATTCATTTGTCGATGGACACTTAGCTTGCTTTCATGTCCTAGCTATTGTAAATAGTGCTGCAATGAACATTGTGGTACATGTCTCTTTTTGAATTATGGTTTTCTCAGGGTATATGCCCAGTAGTGGGATTGCTGGGTCATATGGTAGTTCTATTTTTAGTTTTTTAAGAATCCTCCATAATGTTCTCCATGGTGGCTGTATCAATTTACATTCCCACCAACAGTGCAAGAGGGTTCCCTTTTTTCCACATCCTCCTCTCCATGCTACCAGAAAACTACTAGAGCTAATCAATGAATTTGGTAAAGTATCAGGGTACAATATTAATGCACAGAAATCTCTTGCATTCCTATACACTAATGAAAAATCTAAAAGAGAAATTAATGAAACACTCCCTTTTACCATTGCAACCAAAAGAATAAAATACCTAGGAATAAACCTACCTATGGAGACAAGAGACCTGTATGCAGAAAACTATAAGACACTGATGAAAGAAATTAAAGACGATACAAACAGATGGAGAGACATACCACGTTCTTGGATTGGAAGAATCAACATTGTAAAAATGACTATACTGCCCAAAGCAATCTATAGATTCAATGCAATCCCTATCAAACTTCCAATGGCATTTTTCACAGAACAAGAACAAAAAATTTCACAATTTATATGGAAACACAAAAGACCCTGAAGAGCCAAAACAATTTTGAGAAAGCAAAACAGAACTGGAGGAATCAGGCTCCCTGACTTCAGGCTATACGACAAAGCTACAGTAATCAAGACAGTATGGTACTTGCAGAAAACCAGAAATATAGATCAATGGAACAGGATAGAAAGCCCAGAGATAAACCCATGCACATATGGTCACCTTATCTTTGATAAAGGAGGAAAGAATATACAATGGAGGAAAGATAGCCTCTTCAATAAGTGGTGCTGGACAGCTACTGTAAAAGAATGAAATTAGAGCACTCCCTAACACCATACACAAAAATAAACTCAAAATGGATTAAAGACCTAAATGTAAGGCCAGACACTATACAATTCTTAGAGGAAAACATAGGCAGAACACTGTATGACATAAATCACAGCAAGATCATTTTTGACCCACCTCCTGGAGAAAGGGAAATAAAAACAAAAATAAACAAATGGGACCTAATGAAACTTAAAAAATTTTGCACAGCAAAGGAAACCATAAACAAGAAGAAAAGACAACACTCAGAATGGGAGAAAATATTTGCAAACGAAGGAACAGACAAAAGATTAATCTCCAAAATATACAAGCAGCTCATGCAGCTCAATATCAAAGCAACAAACAACCCAATCCAAAAATGGGCAGAAGACCTAAATAGACATTTCTCCAAAGAAGATATACAGATTGCTAACAAACACATGAAAGGATGCTCAACATAACTAATCATTATAGAAATGCAAATGAAAACCACAATGAAGTATCACCTCACACCATTCAGAATGGCCATCATCAAAAAATCTACAAACGATGAATGCTGGAGAGGATATTAAGAACAGGGAACCCTCTTGCACTGTTGGTGGGAATGTAAATTGATACAGCCACTATGGACAACAGTATGGAGGTTCTTTATAATAATAGAACTACCATATGACCCAGCAATCCCACTACTGGACATATACCTTGAGAAAACCGTAATTCAAAAAGAGTCATGTACCACAATGTTCATTGCAGCACTATTTACAATAGCCAGGACATGGAAGCAACCTAAATGTCTATCAACAGATGAATGGATAAAGTTGATGTGGCACATATATACAATGGAATATTACTCAGCCATAAAAATAAGCGAAATTTAGTTATTTGTAGTGAAGTGGATGGACCTAGGGTCTGGCATACAGAGTGAAGTAAGAAAGAGTAAAACCAATACCGTCTGCTAACACATATATATGGAATCTAAAAAAGAAAAAAAAAAGTTTCTGAAAAACCTAGGGGCAGGGCAGGAATAAAGACGCAGAGATAAGAATGGACTTGAAGGCATGGAGATGGGGAAGGGTAGGCTGGGGCAAAGTGAGAGTGGCATGGACATGTATACACTACCAAATATAAAATAGAAAGCCAGTGGGAAGCAGCCGCATAGCACAGGGAGATCAGCTTGGTGCTTTGTGACCACCTAGGGGGTGGGATAGGGTGGGAAGGAGATGCAAGAGAGAGGGGATATGAGGATATATGTATACTTATAGCTGATTCACTTCGTTATACAGCAGAAACTAACACACCATTGTAAAGCAATTATACTCCAGTAAAGATGTTAAAAGAAGAAATTATGCATATTTAAATAACGATAAAGTTCTAAGAAACTTTCATTGTGGCCTTAAATGAGAAGTAAAAATTCTTCATAGGGTTTTACCTATTGCGAACATGTCTAATTTCTTAACAGAAGATCGAGCTTTTGGCTAATTACAGTTATCATTATTAGTGAATATTAATTAGTCAGTTATTTAAAAGTCAATGAAAGGGAGTTTTTTTAAATTGAGGACAGAAAGAGTAGACCATGTCTCCTGAATAAGGTATTTGTATTGTCTGTGGTTCTATATGTATATGATTTATGACAGGCATGGTTATTAAAAACCTTATGTTACTATCTTAATTAAAAGACCTGGAAAACACAAGGTAGCTTCGTTATTACTGTGTAATCTGCATCTCCTGCTCCATATGAAAAATTCTCAAAAGAGTGAGTCTCCATTTCCATATTTGGCCCTTAAATCCCCAAATGGGTTATTTTGAGTCTTCATAATCTATGATTAAAATAAAATTACCAACAACTGTGTCTTGTATAACTTTGAAGAAAAATGAAATAAATTATACCTAAAATTTATTTTAAGGGTTCACATATTAAGCTTCAGTTCTAGAGAGAATAAGACCTTCTCACCAGTTATGCTGGTGAATAGTGCAGAGAATTCATTTTCATAAAAGTTAGTGACATACTCCTAGGCTTCATTTTTAATTGATTTACCAGCATAGTTCCTTATATCTCCTTCTTCCAATAACAAAATTTGGAGGTAATAATTGGAAGAAATTTTTGTTTCCAAGAGTAGACTCTTAAATAAAATGGATTCCATTAGAGCACTGTGGTAGACTGAATAATGGTCCCCACAATACCGGATCCTGATACCTGGAACCTGTAAATGTTACTGTTTATGGCCAAGACTTTTCAGATATGATTAACTTAAGAATATTGAGATGGAGATATTATGCTTGATTACTATGGTGGGCCCTAAATGCAATCACATGTATTTTTTTTTTTTTTTTTTTTTTT
>NC_041218.1:54450900-54462167 GCF_002837175.3 Physeter macrocephalus
ACGGGCCCAGCCGCTCCACGGCATGTGGGATCCTCCCGGACCGGGGCACGAACCCGCATACCCCACACCGGCAGGCGGACTCCCAACCACTGCGCCACCAGGGAAGCCCCACATGTATTTTTATAAGAGGGAGGCAGAGAGAGATTGGACTACACAGAGAGGAGAAGGAGATGTGAAGATGCAGCTCTGAGAGAGTTAAAGATGCTGACCTTGAAGACTGGAGTAATGTGCCATAAACAAAGTAATTCTGTTAGTCATCAGAAACTGGAAGAGCCAAGGGGTAGATTCTCCCGTAGAGCCTCCAGAGGGAGTGTGCCCAGGTTGACAACCTGATTTTGGCCCAGTGATACTGATTTCAGACTTCTAGCTTCCCAAAGTATGACAGAATAAGTTTCTGTTGTTTTAAGCCAACAAGCTTGTAGTTGTATGTTATAGCAGCCATAGAAATCAAATCAGGCACCATGCATTACCTATAGATAATAATATTTTATGACAACAGTTTGGTTATGTTAGGCCAATATGATTCTCATATGTTTCTTTCAAATTGAATATTACCCAGATAATGGAATTTTCCAAACATCCTTTAAAAAAAAAAAAAACTACATTCTTTGCTGTTATGGCTTATTCACTGCAATTGATTAACTCCCTGGTTACAATCTAAAATAAATAATATTGTACTTTGTGTAGACTTTCTCCAATCGTGACTCAAAAGACCCATTATCCAGTTTGATACCCAGGTGGATAAGTTCAAGTAATTTGCTCAATGAGGTGAAGTTTGAAAAGGTTCAAATAGTGATGCTTATCAGCCGTAGTGTTGATGCTGTCTTGACTGAATTGTAGGTATATTAAACTTAGGGTATTTTTGGCGGTGAGAAAATTTCTTATTCAAATTCCCATATTCATAAACCATGTGACTGTTGAAAAACAAGCTTTAAAAGCTTGTAATCATGATGCTTTCTTTTAGAGTTTGCACATAAATATAAAATCTTACTTCAAAGTTTTAAAAATATTCCAGTAAAGTTTTTAGAGTTTTAATTTTGTGACATTTTCTCAAGGTTGTTCATGAATCCTTTTTCTTCATTTCAACTACCTTTAA
This sequence comes from Physeter macrocephalus, assembly GCF_002837175.3. NCBI lineage: Eukaryota > Metazoa > Chordata > Mammalia > Artiodactyla > Physeteridae > Physeter > Physeter macrocephalus. Next base: position 54,451,997 of record NC_041218.1, read on the forward strand.
AAAAAGATGGAAAATGTACCATTTGTCAGCAGACGTTTGATTGTGTTGTGGGCTTGATGTACAATAGGAAAAATTCTTTTGTGCCCAGAGGAAGGTTTCTGCATTTGAGAAAAGAAAATTGCAGTCAAAGAGCAACCAATCTCAACCTAAACCAGGATGAAAATGGATACACCTTCTTTCACATGTGGACTGAAAAAAAATTGTTTTGCAAATTGACACACATATTTGAATGCTACCACATGCTGCACTCTTAATCTTACAATTATTAAATGAAATATTTATTTTTATTCCCATTTTACAGCTAAAATAGCTAAGGCTCAGAGCAATTAAACATCCTCCCTTTGGAGTACTGAGTCAGGCCTGGGAGCCAGGTCCAACTGGTTCTTCCATATCTCCATTTAGCATTACCTTAATAATACAATCATTTAATTAATTATTATAATAATCCCATAGTTCCTAGACCATTTAACTTTATTTGTATATAGGAAATGGAATTTTGACTGTACATTTTGCAAACTCCATCTTCTCTCAGAAATTACAGAAAAAATGTCATTCAGCAAATAATATAATGGGGCTTAGTTTGATTAAATAAAAACAAAGTGTTACCTCTTGAGTTTTACAGTGCAGTGTAATGAGTTTTTCAGAAGAAAGGGGGGGGAGTTATAAAGTGCCCCTGGATCTCATACTTTTAATGTCATGAAATTAAGTTCCATCCCAAAGTGCACTGACTAGTTATCACTTTTGGATTATTTCAGTTGTTAACTAAAAGGTAAGCAGGCCCACACTTGTCTTGGCAGGAAGTTATAGAACTCTAAGTCCTCATTAAAAATTGCAAAATTTGTCCTTATCATACTTCTGTCCGACATCCCCCATTCATCACTCCAGAGTTCCCTGCAGGAAGGGCTGTATAGAGATTAGATGAGGTCAGTGATGATGATGATGATGATGATGGCAGATCTGACATGAAAGAAAGTTCAATCGTGGAGAATTCTGTGATCCATTCCCAGTTATGTCATGTCAACATTAGATTTTTTTCAATATATACACCCTTTTTAAATATTATAAGCCAATTTCATCCATTAATGCATCATCTTTAGACTCAGTTCAGTGAAAGAGTAAAGGAGTATGACATCTGAGTACTTACTATGTTCCAGGCACTAGACTGAACCCTTGGCATACATGACCTCACATGACCGCAATGGTCCTTATCATCACTAACAGTGATTTCCCACCCTGGCTGTATGTCAGCATTATCTAGAGACATTGAAAATTATTGATGCCTGGCCTAGACACCATTCCAGAAAAATCAGAATCTTTCAAAAGGTCTGAGACAAGTATCAGTTGTTGTTTTTTTTTTTCCTAAGTCTCCCATATGAATTAAAATATGAAACCTGGGTTACAGAAGGATCATCAACTTCCAGGTAAAAATATTATTCTATCTTACCTCTATTTGGTCAGTTTATAAAATTCAGGAGACCTTTCTTCATTGAACAACCTTTCTGGCAAAAAATACTTCTATAAAGTATGAGGTATTGAAGTATTAATTCAGTTTGCTTTCCCTCATTCTTCCCCATAATCAAAATAAATCAATAATCATAAAATAACTTACCCAAAGAACTCTCACATATAACTCTGGTACACTTTATCTTCCTTGTACTCAATTTACTGTTTCCTTCTATAAGTCAAAAACATGTATCTGGTCTGGGGAATTCCAGTGAAGAGAATTAGAAATTAGAATAGGGAGCATGAAACATAGCACCTGGCTGTGCCCAGTTACTTCAGTCAGGACCAGCCTTACTTGATAATCCTAACATGGGAAACTACTAAGGCATACAAATCAATTAAAATTACATAATTTTTAAAAATATGAGTTTTTATTGATTTTCTCTCTACATATTTGTTTGTTTACCCAACACGTTCGATATCTCCAGCAAAGTTTATTTCCAAGTGGGTTGGGTTCCTTTGACCTGTCTAGCAGCTTTTTTCATCTCATGGGTTGAAAAAGAGATGGAACCAAGGTATAGAGTTACTAGTAAAATTCAACTAATGGCCCTCATGAGGCACAGAAGAGTTATCACAAACAGAAAATTCTTTCTTAAAATAATACTATTTCAGGTGCAGCTTTTTTTGATCCTTTTAAAGACAAAGATAAAAAAAAAAAAAACCAACCCACCATTCGTCTCCAAGTTAAAAAAAAAACAAAACACACCCCAAAACTACTGTTAATCATCAACACCTAAAGTTTAATGACTTGGACTTTAATTTAGATGTTTTTTATTTGTTAATTTGTTTGTTTTTACTTCCATTTTGTTGATGTGGCAGAAGACACCAATTTTTGTCAACTCTTCAAATATTTTGCAAGGGAAAACAATAATAATAGTAGTAATTATTATTATTTAAAAGTAGGCTTCTCAATAGAGGAAGATGTTCAACTATGTTAATGACTACCATGTTGAGTGAGGTACTTTGGGAAACTACATTGCTTTTGCCAGTAAAAGTAGAGCTACCATTGATGTGGCATGTACAGTCCAAGACATTCTGCCTATATTATCTGACTTAGTCATCACAAAATATTCTTTTACTTCCTCATCTTGTAAGGGTAGCAGCTGAGAACCAGGGAGATCAATGAACTTGCCTAAGAGGTGGCAGAACCAAGATGTGAATCCACAGCTCTTGTTGCATCTCATACCAGCAAGCCCTCTACTCCTCAGGACTTTGTGGCACATCAGTAGAGAGCTAAATGCTCTGTGGTTAGAGTAACGACTCGCCATTTGGCTGAAAAGTCTTGAAAGCCTTTTGGTTTCCTCTAGGGGTTGGGTTGATGTCTAAGACACATATGAGTCCCACCTATAATTTTACCTGGGAACACATATTCTGTGAAGTCTGTATGTGAATTGTTAAGATGTCTTCAATATGGTGGTGTACCTAGCATACTTGACAGCTCATTTTTAACATTTTCCTCTCTAGTACAGAAGTATTTTTAGTAATAATCATGGAATGAAATAAATGATGAAAATGACCAGAAAAGTAATGCAGTTAAAGTGTTTATTGAAATTTTACATAAACATACTTAATTCAGGAAAACAAATAAATGTTATACTACACAAAAAGCAATATGTAATACTTTTAAATTACATAAATTTATTTTTAAAAAACACAAAATATCTACATATTGGTCTATCATAATAATGGATAATAACATTACAAGTTCTGTTTCTAGTCTTCTGTCAATTTCTAAATTTTTAATACAGAGACTAAGATTTATACAGAAGGATAGATAAAGTAAGTCAACTTCTCTTTCTCCATTTTTATAATCATTATGTTATTAATGTTATGAATGGAGATCTAGGTAGTGCCACAGAGACATGAACTGCACAGGAACAAACTTTAATGATTCCAAACTGCTTTGAACTTATTCTCAAAACGAATTGTGTGTAACTGGGTCTATGTATGTAGGAGGGCAACTGTATAATTAAAAAGTATCTGAAATAACACCCACGTACAATATAGTGTTTATTAAAAAATAGGTAACCAAATGTGCTAATTTAAAATGTATATATCTATACATACATATGTATAAATTAATTTATTATATATTAAACTGTATAAAACTAATATATATTAAATATTTATATAATTAGACCAGTAACCACAGTAGTTCTTTAGAACTGTGCTGTCCAGTATGGTAGCCACTGGCTCCTGTGGCTACTTAACATTAAATTTAAATTTATTAAAATTAAAGGAACTAAGATTTCAGCTTCTCAGTCACATTAGCCACATTTCATATACTGAATAGCCACAGGTGGCTGTGACTACAGTAAGGGACAGCATAACATTTTATTGAGTAGAATTGATTTGAATCTTAGATCAGTCAAAACTTTTATTGATGAAAACTACTTTATTACTAACATTGTTTAGAATTGCCAGTGCAAGAGAATGATAAAAAGCAGACTGACTTTTAGTAGGTATTGTTATTATATAAAAATTCTCTAAAGACAATGCACTCCTCACTGCCTTTTCTGGGGGCCTCATTCTCACTGGCCTGTCCTGGGGTTACCACTGTTCTGTGGATCCCTGAATGCTTCTATATCTCTCCCCTAAACTCTCACAGATATGCAGTGGGAAGTAAACTCTCCTCACCCCCTTATCAAGCTTTATGCAGGGCATGATTCGTGTGGTTTGGATGCCAAGTTACCCATCCCCTCCGGGAACACACACCATCAACCATTCTCCGTCTTTACTTATTGGCAATTCATCCTCAATCTAAGCAAGTATGTCTCACCCTTATAAAAATTCACATTCTTGTACCTCGGTTTTGTCTTGTATCTCTAGACAACTTTGAACAATTACCTTTCTTTTCACATTCTGATCTCCTGAAATAGTATTCCATGGTTCTGTCTTCCATTCATTCTTTGTTCCATTGTACTCTATAGTCCACAAAACCTTTTCTGGTCATAGCCACCCCGAGGTCTATAGGAACTCAAGCCTGGCCCACTTCTGTGCTCCTACAGCATCTATGCATACTGTTTTCATACTACTTTTTACAGTGTACTTGACAGGGGAATTTGCTTGTCTCTTATGCTTGAGAAAATATGAACTCTTAGATGATATCAGAAATGTCTTATTCAATTCTGAGCCCCCAGTACTCAGTTCAGTGCTTGTCTGTAAGGGTCACTAAGTAAACATTTACGGAAGAAAGGAAGGATAGGAAGAAGGAAAGAAGGGAGGGAGTTTTACTATTATTTTGAATAACTTAATTGTGAGTTAGGGGTAGGGGCTAGAGGACCAGCAATTAAAATGCAGAGCATGCATGTCAGCTACATGGTCAAGACTATAGAGCACTTAAGATGATGTATTAATATGGCAAATAAATTATTTTGCATGTATTAAGATTCTCCCTAATGTTCAAATTATTACAGGTGTATTGATGATCTATTATAAATCAATATTCTGAAACTCTTCATGGCTCTATTCAATTCAGTGTAAAACAAACATATAATAAAGGGCTTGCTTTGTGGTGAGCACTCTGCTAGATAATGAGGATACTAAGATGACAAAGATATTATATCTGCCCTTAAGAGGTAAATTTGTTTGTTAGGAACAAGACCCAAAAAATTAAAGGTAATTGTGATGACAGTGATAGATAATGTTCATGTAGCACTCACCATTCTTCAGGGCGAAGGGCTTCTCATGTATTTCCTAACAGCTTATGAGGTAGGTAGTAACATTATTGCCGTTTTACATATGAGGAAACTGAGACAAAGAGAGGATGAGTAAATTGTCAAAGGTCACACAGAGAGTAATTGGCAGAGTTGAGATTCTATCTAGGTATAGTGCAACAATTTAGGATATTTTTAAGGCTTTGTAAGACTCCCCAGGGCATAATTACCTATGACCTTCATTTTAACCCCAAAGATGTGATGTGGTAAGAGAGAGTACACACAATCACTGGGGGTCTAAGACACAACTAAGTGCAAACTCCCCTCAAGTCCTTATTCACACCAAATGGGCTTTGCCCCCCCCACACTGTACCACCAAGAGCTTAGCAATAAAACTCTCTTGGCTTTGGGAGAGCTTCAGGTAGAAGTTGCTGGCAGGGTATGTTATGCCCTTGTAGTCACTAGTCAAGCCTGGCTGTCTAACAGCTTATGAGCCATGAAAAGCATCAGTAAACAGATGATTCTGAAGGTAGATGGGGGAGCTCTGGACTTAAACGGCACATCATAAACCCCACTGTTCTTATCTTGAAAGAGTCAAAGCCAGGTGTCCTGGTATCCTCAGGAATAAAATACACTTTCCCAGTCTAGATGTAAATTAACCCTGTCCTACACAGAAGGGCTAGACATGGTAACGAGGATGCAAGGGAGAAAGCTGGGACGAGAAAAGTTTAAGGGAAGCATACTGATGATCCATGGGTTAAAGCACATAGCAAAATAACAGGAGTGAAGGATGTTTTCCTAGTGCTCTGCCTGGGCAAGGGATAGACTTGAATGTCCATAATAAAATAACATTAGCTGACATGAAGTACTTACTGTAATTGTGTGAAGCGCTTCATATATATAAACTTTAACCACATAATAACCCTGTGAAATGATAGTGATCGCTCATTTATAGATAAGAAGGCTGAAGCTTAGTGAGAATAAGCAATTTGTCAAAGTTTAGTTGAAGAGAAAATATGTTAAAGCTCTATCGGCCTGTTTCAAAAGTCGATGATTATAATTTTACGATGTGGTCTGTAGGTGAAGGCCAATAGAGATTTGTGGTTCATTCAGGACCAAATGCGCAAAAGGATCACGTTGGTAATTCCAATGTACAGTTTTCTGGTCCTTGCTAACTTCAAGGTCCTTGAAGAAAGTGTTAGGATCAATCTCATCCCAGAAATATTTGCTCTCTTTCAAGCATCCTCTTCTGGTCCACATTTGTAGGATATTCTAGGGTCAGCTGGGTAGGGTTATGTTCTTTATTGTTCCCAAGACCAATGCTTGGCCTGCTGATTGACCTTCACTCTTCTCAAGAGAAAAACTCTAGAGACATTGTTTCCTAGTTCTTTCCAGCTGTACTTAATTTTGGTGTGCCAAAATTTTGGTGTGGCAGATGTCAGGGAAACTTCTTCGCTTTCTTCTTAATCCCTTAAGCTTAAGTGGATGTCTAACAGCAGGCCTGATTCTGGTGATGAGCTAGCTGTCACATCTGTAAGTAGCACTAAGGAGAAGAGCTAAATAGATTTTTACAATTTAATGGTATACTAGTAAAATTATTGTAAACAGAAGTCCATTTCTGAAGTTGTCTTATGACAACTTATGTATTATATTATTGATATGAAAATATATGCATGATATATATATACAAGTTAATTAATCACATATATGATATATGTGATTCATGGGTGAATATATGTATATAATATGTGTGATTAGTTTGTCAGAAATATAAATTTTCAAAATAAGTTATGCTTGTACTGACTTCTAAACTTCTTGCTTTTATTTTTCTTCTTAATTCTTTAGTTCAAAGTAACTAATTTCTACCAAGGTAAATCTCTTCTTTCATTTCAATTTAAAAATCCTAATACTCTTAGTAACCAATATAGGTTACTGTCAAACATTCACAAGTATTCAATTAAGGAGAAAGGAAATATGGGTATGGATTTTAACTTAAATTTTTTAATCAAAAAAGTAAAATTTAAAAATTGAGCATACTATTTTTAAATGCTTACAGACTGAAATTTTATTATTTCCAGTGTAATGGATGTACCTCTTTTTCCTTCAGTGCATGCCTCTAGGTCTTGACATTTTGTTACAGAACAGGGTGAGTAAATTATAACCATCAGTAGTTTGTGTATGTGTCCTTTGCTCTCAGGTGCCCGCAACTGCTAATTTTAGAGCACTATGTTAAAACTCCAATAATCTAAAATAATTTAAAATGAGTATCACATATGTTTATGATAGAACAAAATGTATTTTATACCAGATATTTTTCATCAATCATTTCAAGAGTGGTTTGAGCTTCTGGGCAAAAAATTGACTCAAGTAACATTGATATTCTGTTTCCATGACTTGTTAGTAGGTATTATTTAAGAAAATGGATTTTAGGGGAGGGAACTGAAAAATTCTGGGCAATCCATATTACATAAAGTTTTTTTTTATATTAGTCTGTAGTATACTGATTTTCCTTACAAGTGTCTAAAAGGTTAGTGCCATATACTGGATTTTCCAAATATTTTCACCTCCAAATTTTTTTTTAAAGAGGAGCTTCCTGATGATTCCATGGTCATGGAATGCACTTTGGGAAATACTGGATTAGAAAGTCTTAAGACTTCTGGGAAATGGAGCTAAAGCCAGTCTTGAATTAATACCAATCTGCAGTCTGAACACAAAGTAATCCACACAGACTGCTGAGTTTGTTTTATTCCTGATGCCTACTTATCTTACAAATACTAAGTTTTAGAATTTATTCATGTCAAAAAATCAGAATACAAGTTAGGAGAGTATCATTAGTTATTAAAAAACAAAGTATCAGAATTTTATATTGTATTGTTGGAATTTAAAGATTCTTTCCTTCTGCTTTTTGCAAATTTTAAAATTAGATTTCGTTTTCTTTTGGTGACCCTGTAGTTTTTGAAATACACAAAAGACCCAAGTGTTCATATTCTTCTACAGATTCAGGGATCAGGGATTCTTTACTTATCAAGATCCTTTGAGAGTAAGATATTCTGTTCCTTCTGTAAATTTTACACGGTGTGGTCCCACATGAAGACCTGTAGGCTGTTAAAGCACCGTTAGTATACTGAGATAGTAACATGATAAATAAATCTTACACAAATAGTTTTACTTTTTGGAATGCAGATTTCTCCTAGGAAAATGATACCTAAGCTCCCTACTTCACAGGGCTGTCAGAAAATAAATATGAAAATAATACACTGTATGTGAAATTCTTTTGTAAATTGCAAAGCAGTCTACAAAAGACAAGGAAATTCGATAATGATAATGATCATAATTCCTAACTGTACCTGATGGTTTCTGGAAGATAGAACAGCTCATAAGTTAACCAAAGCAAAATATTCTCTGGCTCAAATACAAATTTGTCAAGGCAAATGTTTACATCAAAATGTAATTCATTTTGGAAAAACACTAGAAAAGTAAATATTGATACTGATTTTCAGGAGCTTTCAAAAAATTCAGAAATCAGCTCTTCAAGAAACTAGGAAAGTAAAAATAATTAAGAGTGGTAATTTTTTTGTTTTGCAGTGGTTTGTTTTTGACTATTTTTCTTTTTACAACATTGGAAGAACACACATACAAAAATGGGGGGGGGTTGGTTTGTTTTTTTAAGTTACTGTGCTGTTCAAGGTAGAGTTATTTTAAGTGCAAATCTCTGAGGCAGTGAAGAAAATATACTGAAAGTGCCTCAATGAACAGAATGTTTTCTTGGGAAAGTTGTACACTTATTTTAAAAATACAAGTCAGAATGTGTCTTTGCTCTCAATTTTGATTTTTATATAACTCCCAGATGTTTCTACAGCAGCTGGATCTCTATAGATATAGTTAAGGGAAGGAAATGTAAAACCAGCTAACATGTAGTCCTTTTTGGTCCCATAGGAAGGCCGTACTGTTACATTACTAAATAATATATGTTTAGGTTAACCCAAATCACATATAAATCTGTTTTAAATATAATTAATACATTTTTTAATTTTAAAAGGGAAAGATGTAATTGTACTTTCTGATGAAAAATACAAGCAATAACAAAGTGAAAGGCAAAGAAAAATCATCAAAATCCATTTCTTTTGAATTTTATTTTATTTTTTTATGCAGCAGGTTCTTATTAGTTATCCATTTTATACATATTAGTGTATATATGTCAATCCCAGTCTTCCAATGCATCACACCACCCCCGCCCCATCACTTTCCCCCCTTGGTGTCCATATGTTTGTTTTCTACATCTGTGTCTCAATTTCTGCCTGGCACACCAGTTCATCTGTACTATTTTCCCAGGTTCCACATATATGCGTTAATATACGATACTTGTTTTTCTCTTTCTGACTTACTTCACTCTGTATGACAATCTCTAGATCCATCCACGTCTCTACAAATTATCCAATTTCATTCCTTTTTATGGCTGAGTAACATTCCATTGTATATATGTACCACAACTTCTTTATCCATTCATCTGTCGATGAGCATTTAGTTTGCTTTCATGACCTGACTATTGTAAATAGTGCTGCAATGAACATTGGGGTGTATGTGTCTTTTTGAATTATGGTTTTCTCTGGGTATATGCCCAGTAGTGGGATTGCTGGGTCATATGGTAATTCTATTTTTAGTTTTTTAAGGAACCTCCATACTGTTCTCCATAGTGGCTGTATCAATTTACATTCCCACCAACAGTGCAAGAGGGTTCCCTTTTCTCCACACCCTCTCCAGCATTTGTTGTTTGTAGATTTTCTGATGATGCCCATTCTAACTGGTGTGAGGTGATACCTCATTGTAGTTTTGATATGCATTTCTCTAATAATTAGTGATGTTGAGCAGCTTTTCATGTGCTTCTTGGCCATGTGTATGTCTTCTTCGGAGAAATGTCTATTTAAGTCTTCTGCCCATTATTGGATTGGGTTGTTTGTCTTTTTAATATTGAGCTGCATGAGCTGTTTATATATTTTGGAGATTAATCCTTT
>NC_041218.1:54462379-54544515 GCF_002837175.3 Physeter macrocephalus
GTCTTATCCATTGTACATCCTTGCCTCCTTTGTCATAGATTAGTTCACCATAGGTGCGTGGGTTTATCTCTGGGCTTTCTATGCTGTTCCATTGATCTATATTTCTAGTTTTGTGCCAGTACCATATTATCTTGATTGCTGTAGCTTTGTGGTATAGTCTGATGTCAGGGAGTCTGATTCCTCCCCCTCCATTTTCTTCCCTCAAGACTGCTTTGGCTATTTGGGATCTTTTGTGTTGCCATACAAATTTTAAGATTTTTTTGTTCTAGTTCTGTAAAACATGCCATTGGTAATTTGATAGGGATTGTGTTGAATCTGTAGATTGCTTTGGGTAATATAGTCATTTTCACAGTATTGATTCTTCCAATCCAAGAGCATGGTATACCTCTCCATCTGTTTGTATTGTCTTTAATTTATTTCATCAGTGTCTTATAGTTTTCTGCATACAGGTATTTTGTCTCCCTAGGTTGGTTTATTCCTAGGTATTTAATTCTTTTGGTTGCAATGGTAAATGGGAGCGTTTCCTTAATTTCTCTTTCAGAGTTTTCATCATTAGTGTATAGGAATGCAAGAGATTTCTGTGCATTAATTTTGTATCCTGCAACTTTACCAAATTCATTGATTAGCTCTAGTAGTTTTCTGGTGGCATCTTTAGTATCCTCTCTGTATAGTATCATGTCATCTACAAACAGTGACAGTTTTACTTCTTCTTTTCCAATTTGTATTCCTTTTATTTCTTTTTCTTCTCTGATTACCATGGCTAGGACTTCCAAAATTATGTTGAATAATAGTGGTGAGAGTGGACATCCTTGTCCTGCTCCTGATCTTACAGGAAATGCTTTCAGTTTTTCACCATTGAGAATGATGTTTGCTGTGGGTTTGTCGTATATGGCCTTTATTATGTTGAGGTAGGTTCACTCTATGCCCACTTTATAGAGAGTTTTTATCATAAATCGGTGTTGAATTTTGTCAAAAGCTTTTTCTGCATCTATTGAAATGATCATATGGTTTTTATTCTTCAGTTTTTTAATATGGTGTATCACATTGACTGATTTGCATATATTGAAGAATCCTTGCATCCCTGGGATAAATCCCACTTGATCATGGCATATGCTCCTTTTAAGGTGTTGTTGGATTCTGTTTGCTAGTATTTTGTTAAGGATTTTTACATCTATATTCATCAGTGATATTGGTCTGTAATTTTTTTTTTTTTGTAGTATCTTTGTCTGGTTTTGGTATCAGGGTGATGGGGGCATCATGGAGTGAGTTTGGGAGTGTTCCTTCTTCTGCAGTTTTTTGGAAGAGTTTGAGAAGGATAGGTGTCAGCTCTTCTCTAAATGTTTGATAGAATCCACCTGTGAAGCCATCCGGTTCTGGACTTTTGTTTGTTGGAAGATTTTTAATCACAGTTTCAATTTCATTACTTGTGATTGGTCTCTTCATATTTTCTATTTATTCCTAGCTCAGTCTTGGAAGGTTATACCTTTCTATGAATTTGTCCATTTCTTCCAAGTTGCCCATTTTATTGGCATAGAGTTGCTTGCCGTAGTCTCTTAGGATGCTTTGTTTTTCTGAGGTATCTGTTGTAACTTATGCGTTTTCATTTCTAATTTTATTGATTTGAGTCCTCTCCCTCTTTTTCTTGATGAATCTGTCTGATGTTTTATCAATTTTGTTTATCTTCTCAAAGAACCAGCTTTTAGTTTTATTGATCTTTGCTATTGTTTTCTTTGTTTCTATTTCATTTATTTCTGCTCTGATCTTTATGATTTCTTTCCTTCTGCTAACTTTGGGTTTTGTTTGTTCTTCTTTCTCTAGTTCTTTTAGTTGTAAGGTTAGATTGTTTAACTGAGACTTTGCTTGTTTCTTGAGGCAGGCTAGTATTGCTATAATGTTTGCTCTTAGAACTGCTTTTGCTGCATCCCATAGGTTTTGGACCATTGTGTTTTCATTGTCATGTGTTTCTAGGTATTTTTTGATTTCCTGTTTGAGTTCTTCAGTGATCTCTTGGTTATTTAGTAACGTTTTGTTTAGCCTCCATGTGTTTGTGTTTTTTACGTTTTTTTCCCTGTAATTCATTTCTGATCTCATAGCGTTGGGGTTGGAAAAGATGCTTGGTATGATTTCAGTTTTCTTAAATTTACTGAGGCTTGATTTATGACCCAAGATGTGATCTGTCCTGGAGAATGTTCTGTGAGCACTTGAGAAGAATGTGTACTCTGCTGTTTTTGGATGGAATGTCCTATAAATATCAATTAAATCTGTCTGGTGTGTTGTGCCATATAAAGCTTGTGTTTCCTTATTAATTTTCTGTTTGGATGATCTGTGCATTGGTGTGAGTGAGGTTTTAAAGTCCCCCACTATTACTGTGTTACTGTCGTTTTCCTCTTTTATAGCTGTTAGCAGTTGCGTTTTGTATTGAGGTGCTCCTATTTTAGGGGCACATATGTTTATAATTGTTATATCTTCTTGGATTGATCCCTTGATCATTATGTAGTGTCCTTTCTTGTGTCTTGTAACATTCTTTTAAAGCCTATTTTATCTGATATGAGTATTGTTGCTCAAGCTTTCTTTTGATTTCCTTTTGCATGGAATATCTTTTTCCATCCCCTCACTTTCAATCTGTATGTGTCCCTAGGTCTGAAGTGGGTCTCTTGTAGACACCATAAATATGGGTCTTGTTTTTTTATCCATGCAGCAAGCCTGTGTCTTTTGCATGGAGCATTTAATCCATTCATGTTTAAGGTAATTATTGATATGTATGTTCCTATTACCATTTTCTTACTTGTTTTGGGTCTGTTTTTGTAGGTCCTTTTCTTCTCTTGTGTTTCCCCCTTAGAGAAGTTCCTTTAACATTTGTTGTAAAGCTGGTTTGGTGGTGTTGAATTCTCTTAGCTTTTACTTGTCTGTAAAGCTTTAGATTTCTCCATTGAATCTGAATGACATCCTTGCTGGGTAGAGTAATCTTTGTTGTAGGTTCTTCCCTTTCATCACTTTAAATATGTTATGCCACTCCCTTCTGGCTTGTAGAGTATCTGCTGAGAAATCAGCTATTAACCTTATGGGAGTTCCCTTATATATTATTTGTCATTTTTCCCTTGGTGCTTTCAATAATTTTTCTTTGTCTTTAATTTTTGCCAGTTTGATTAGTATGTGTCTCAGCGTGTTTCTCCTTGGGTTTATCCTGTATGGGACTCTTTGCACTTCCTGGACTTGGGTGGCTATTTCCTTTTCCATGTTAGGGAAATTTTCAACTATAATCTCTTCAAATATTTTCTCGGGTCCTTTCTCTCTCTCTTCTCCTTCTGGGACCCCTATAATGAGAATGTTGTTGCATTTAATGTTGTCCTGGAGGTCTCTTAGGCTGTCTTCATTTCTTTTCATTCTTTTTTCTTTATTTTGTCCATCTTTTCTTTATTCTGTTCTGCAGCAGTGAATTCCACCACTCTGTCTTCCAAATCACTTATCCGTTCTCCCTCAGTTATTCTGCTGTTGATTTCTTCTAGTGTAGTTTTCATTACAGTTATTGTATCGTTCGTCTCTGTTTGTTCTTTAATTCTTCTAGGTCTTTGTTGATCATTTCTTGCATCTTCTCGATCTTTGCCTCCATTCTTTTTCCAAGGTCCTGGATCATCTTCACTGTCATTATTCTGAATTCTTTTTCTGGAAGCTTGCCTATCTACATTTCATTTCACTGTTTTTCTGGTTTTTTTCTCATTCCTTCATCTGGTACATAACCCTCTGCTTTTCATCTTGTGTATCTTTCTCTGAATGTGGTTTTTGTTCCACAGGCTGTAGGATTGTAGTTCTTTTTGCTTCTGCTGTCTGCCCTCTGGTGGATGAGGCTATCTAAGAGGCTTGTGCAAGTTTCCTGATCGGAGGGACTGGTGGTGGGTAGAGCTGGCTGTTGCTCTGGTGGGCAGAGCTCAGTAAAACTTTAAACCGCTTGTCTGCTGATGGGTGGGGCTGGGTTCCCTCCCTGTTGGTTGTTTGTCCTGAGGCGACCTAATACTGGAGCCTACCTGGGCTCTTTGGTGTGGCTAATGGCAGATTCTGGGATGGCTCACACCAAGGAGTAATTCCCAGAACTAATGCTGCCAGTGTCCTTGTCCTCACAGTGAGACACAGCAACCCCCTACCTCTGCAGGAGACCCTCCAACACCAGCAGGTAGGTCTGGTTCAGTCTCCTATGGAGTCACTGCTTCTTCCCCTGGGTCCCTATGCACACACTACTTTGTGTGTGCTCTAGAAGAGTGGAATCTTTGTTTCCCCCAGTCTTGTCGAAGTCCTGCAATCAAATCCTGCTAGCCTTCAATGTCTGATTCTCCGGGAACTCCTCCTCCCTTTGTTGGACCCCCAGTTTGGGAAGCCTGAGGTGGGGCTCAGAACCTTCACTCCAGTGAGTGGACTTCTGTGGTATAAGTGTTCTCCAGTTTGTGAGTCACCCACTGAGCAGTTATGGGATTTGATTTAATTGTGATTGCACCCCTCCTACCATCTCACTGTGGCTTTTCCTTTGCCTTTGGATGTGGGATATCTTTTTTGGTGAGTTCCAGTGTCTTCCTTTCAATGATTCTTCAGCAGTTAGTTGTGATTCTGTTGCTCTCGCAAGAGGGAATGCAAATCCATTTTTGTTTTATCTAAAAATATTTGTAATTACCATTTTGATCTAAATCCCTGAGGATTTTGTTCTACCATGTGTGAACAAACTTTCTTTAGAAAAATGGGATCATGCTATGTATAAACTTTTATAATTTTTTGGCACTTAAATATTTTTGTGAACGTAATAATTACACATCATAGTATTTAGTACTTTCATAGTATTCCAGTTTAATGTATATTATAATTTTTAACCAATTTCAATTATTGGGTGTTTAAGTTGTTTAATTTTTTTCCTAGTATAAAATCGACTACGATAAACATTTTTTAACTAATGTGTTTGCACATTAGATGATTATTTCTTAAAGTTCAAGCCTTAGATTGTAATTGTTAAGCTTAGTCAAAATTTAACTCTCCTAAAATTTTATATTGAATACATATTGCTAGATCACCTTTAGAAAAATGTAGCAATTTTCTCTTCAACAAAAGTATATGAAAATACTCTTTTTCCCATCTTATGATGATGAAGGTGTTAACAAACATGTTTTTTCCTTACCCAATCGGATGGATAAAAAGTGATGTCACATTATTTCAGTCTGCATTTGTTATTAATAACGAGGTCAAACGTTTTTCCATATGTGTATTCATCATTCCTTTTCTCTTGTGTGGAATTTGCTAATTTCTCTTTCTCCCTTTTACATATAATTTGCTCATATTTTCTTAATTAATATTAACACTTTGTTTTAAAGATACTTTCTTATTTATCTGTATTTTTCTATTTTGTAAATAACTAAGTGTCTTTGCATTTGATGCATCATTACAAAGTAAATACATATTTTTTCTAATTTATTTTATTGAAGTATAGTTGATTTACAATGTTGTGTTAATTTCTACTGTACAGAAAAGTGATTCAGTTATACATATATATACATTCTTTTTCATATTGTTTTCCTTTATGGTTTATCACAGATATTGAATATAGTTCCCTGTGCTATACCGTAGGACCTTGTTGTTTATCCATTCTGTATATAATAGTTTGCATCTGCTAATCCAGACTCCCAATCCATCCCTCCCCCACCCCCCACCCTTTTGGCAGCCACAAGTTTGTTCTGTATGTCTGTGAGTCTGTTTTTTAGATTGGTTTATTTGTGTCATATTTTAGATTCCGCATATAAGTGATATCCTATGGTATTTGTCTTTCTCTTTCTGACTTACTTCACTTAGTATGATAACCTCTCTACGTCCATCCATGTTGTTGAGAACAGCATTATTTCATTCTTTTTTATGGCTGAGTAGTATTCCATTGTATATATGTACCACAACTTCTTTATCCATTCATCTATCAGGGGACACTTAGGTTGTATCCATGTCTTGGCTATTGTAAATACCTATTTTACTCTGAAAATAACAGGGGAGCCTATGGGAGTGGGATCTGGGCCTTCCAAAGAGAACCTGGCCCACTGAAATGAGATCTTCGTAACTGTGCTTTATCTGTGGCTCTTAAGTGGTTGGTCTCAGATGAGTTCAGTCATGCCCATACTTGGCTGAGGGTTTCTTCATGTGGTCTGAGCCCTCCTTGCAGTAGAGTTCATTATGATGCTTGCTCCACAGCCGATTCTTGGTCCCTCTGCCATCCTGTTATTTCCAGGGCAGCCTAGAAACCTGCATTTAGTCACTAGGTGTTTCTTATAGATGGTCAATTTTGAGACCCCCGATTTTATTAATACTTGACTATTAATCCCTGTATATATTCAAGACATCAATATCAAAAAAAGACTATTTAAAGATATTTTTTACCTTTCATGCCCCCTTTTCTGTACTTGAAACATTATAGAAAAAAAAGTCCTCTTATATATTCAATACTTTAAGAAGCTCAAGTAAGTCAGTAAGTGATATCATTTTGTTAGATGAGAACTACATAGCATCTTATTTCCTTTGGTCACTCTGGCTTCCATTAAGTCCAAAGTTAAAATTAATGCTCAATTTTAGGAAATTACATCATTTACATTTCTGATATAATTATCTATCTTTATTAGTTACATGACATTATAGCATTTAACCCTATATTAATTTTGTTATTGCATTTCTATCATTTATTATAAACTACCACAAATCATTAGGGAAACAGAAAGGAAAAATAATAAACATGTATATCCAAGTAAGCTAATGGAACAGACTATTAGAATGGGATCTTCTCTTCCTAGCTGGACTTGAGGCCTCCAAGGCTGAGAATAATATAGTAGGTGGCAGATTATTATGTAAATAATAACTAAAATTTTTGAGTCCTTATTACATTCAAGGAACTGTACTAAGGCCTTTATGTTTATTGATCCTCCATATTATCTGTTGAAGTAAAATGCTTGTACCTATTGATATCTCCCTTCACAGATTAGGATATCAGGCAAGGGGAGTTTAAGTAACTTCATCAAGGTTATTTAGCATATTGGTGGCAGAGGCAGGGTTTGAACCCAGGTCACTTGGCTTCAGAACATGTGCTCTTAACTACCAAACCATACTAGTTACCTTATATCCTGAGAGATAATGAAATCACTTCTAGTGGCATTAGCCCACAAAGAAAAAATATGTATTTGGGAAGGTACAAAAGTTCACAAGACTAACAATGAGGATTTATTTGGAGAAAAATCATCATTCCCTTCAGCACCTCATGGAAAAATTGTTTATTCTTCCCTCTCCCCTCCCTTAAACAAGAAAGAGTTTTCACGGGAACCTCTTGGAGACCTCAATATTGCAGAGATGATTGTTTGATTCTCACCAAGTAAAGTTGAGAAGCAAAAGACCAACTAGAATGGTTTGCCTAGCCACAGAGTAAAGAGAGAGGTGTTGCACCTCAAAGGAAAAGTAGGTGAGAGGGCCTTTATCCTGGGGGCAACATGAGGAACTCATGTTGGGAAGATGTAGGTGGCCCATCTGCCATTCTGAAGGAACATGTCCCAGGAGGTTGACCAAAACAGAAGTGACCCAGGAGAGCAGCAGGCTGCCCAGGTGGAACAAAGCAGCTTTCTGGGGAAGGCATTGACCACATCAAGGAAATTGCAGATGATGACCTACAGGAAGTATCTCTGAGAAAACCACAAATATACCCAAGAAGGAAACAGAGACATGAGGTATATGCCATAGAGAAGGCTCTGATGCAACTTACAACCGTACCAGCCATTTAAGGCTTTGCTCGTTTTTGTGAATCTTCTCTCTTCCCTGGTTCTGACCTTGAGGGTCAAAAATAGCATCAGAAGGAAAGAAGGAGGTGAAATAAATAACAGAGAAGAAGCATCTGCAACTACAGGTTTACCAGACTGGGATGGGCCCAAGCTAGAAAGAGGAAAAAACATAACTTTAAAGAGTATATTGAATATTTTTAATAACAAAGAACGGAATTCCTTCTTTTTTCAACTCAAAAACAAAAGGGCTATTTATTTAGTTCCACTGAGTGACAGGAAAAACTAAGAAGCATGAGGTGATTTTCATCCCAGCATGGAGAAGATCTTCACCTACAGAGCAGGTGGAACAGGACAGGGAGGGAACAGGTCCCTTTCTGCATTCCCCTGACCTAGTTCAACACCTATAGCAAAACAGTGACATTAATTTGTCACAGTTAAAATGTATATATCTTCTGAAGACCCTTTAAAAACATGACATTAAAAATTGAAATTCTAATGATGTCACTGGGAGAGATGGCCACCTATTTCACTAATCCACAGAGTAGGCTTAAAAGTCCTCCAAAATATCTAAGATAACATTAGATTATGCCTATGAAAACTGTACAGCCCACTTCTTGGCACAGAGTAGCATTCATAAATGTTTGTCTTTTCCCTGAGGAAAGAGGGTATTTTCTTACTAAAGAAACAAAAATGAGAGAAGTTACATCAAGTTACCTGTATTTTAGGAGCTGAGGGACTGAGTTTTATGAAATCGTTTTATGAACCCAAGTGTAAAACTCAGAAATAGCCTATAGTTTTGAAGAACTGTTCCATCAATTACTTTTATCCTGACTCATTTCTGTTTTCTATGTAGAAGCATGGGAGCACATCTCATCAGTTTCTCCTTTGGATTGTGATAATCCTGATATTGAATTCATGTCTGCCCCTTCTTAAAAAGGTTAAAGGCAAGTTCACATATCTTCGAAGAGCTTTGATTGCAGGGAACATGGAACTGAAACTGACTTTACGTAGCACTTTTTACAGAGAATTAGATGAAAAAAAAAAAAAGCCTAGTATCTAAGTCTACTTTGTTCTAATTTAAAAGATAATCAAAATGCCTTCACTGTGGGAGGTCTCACAGTAAACAGGGATTTATATTTAGCAAAATTTATTTGAAAAACAGAAAGGCTGCCAAAATGATCCAAACATTAAATTATTTCACTTTTAGAGGGCCGATATTAGTGAGAAATAATAAAATATTGCCAGCCTGCATAAGTAGCTCATCATCACTACTGAGAACTAGACAAGATGAGAAGACAGATTATGCCTAACATGGACAAATGTTGATTAAAGGGTAGACCGCATAACTGCCGAGCCATGTCCAAAGGCTGTAATCACAGAGGAGGTAGGAAAAAAGTGCTCAAAACAACAGCAAAA
Organism: Physeter macrocephalus; assembly: GCF_002837175.3. Taxonomy (NCBI): domain Eukaryota; kingdom Metazoa; phylum Chordata; class Mammalia; order Artiodactyla; family Physeteridae; genus Physeter; species Physeter macrocephalus. Next base: position 54,471,571 of record NC_041218.1, read on the forward strand.
GCTGCAAGGAGGAGTCATCTGATGAAGGGGGAAAGATGGGAAATTTTAAAGGAAAATGTCAGAGGAAATTGCTTGGTAAGAGCTCTACTCATGCATGACTCTTAAGGACATTGTCTTCTTAGGAAATTGTAAGTTTCCAAAATGTCATAAATAAAAAAGTGGACATAACTAAGCATTCTATAGGTCAAGTTTAGTATTTTCAGACTGTAGAGAAATTGTTTCCACATGTCATAGCTCCTCATTCTTCTGAGGAAGACTCAGGATCTGCCGGATCTTGGGCTAATAAAGGAGTTCCAGAGAGACACTTGCTTTCCATTCAAGTCTGGTAACACAAAGGTTAAGCTAAGATTCCCATCAAAACCTAATTGGGTAATTTTGTATGTGAATAATTACACACAATTTCAAATGAGATAGCTTATATAAAATGCATAGTACAGCACTATACAGACAAGGTGGTATTATGCATAAGATATTCATTGAGTACTTATTCAAATGAACTCAGTACTGTGCTCTGAATGGAAAGGATAAAGAAGTCCTAGTTTTCAAGGTACTAGGAGGCTATTAGAGAGAAATCACATGCATGAGAAAATTTTTAAAAACAGTATGATGCAATGTGTAATTAAGTACTATATTATAGAACACAGGATTATGAGAGTTCAGAAAAAAATAAATGTAATGAGACTGGAAGGATCTTCTGGAAAAGGAAGAACTTAAAGTGGGGCTTGGACAATGTATAAGATATGGAAATTCAGAGGTTGAAAGGGAGGATATTTTATGAAAGAGAAATAGCAGCGCAAATATTCAAGGGAGAGAGACGCAAGGAGATTGGACTAGGGAACCAGTGTAGCATAGTAACTAGGAGCACAGGCTCTGGAGCCAGATTTATCTGGATTTGAGTCCCAGCAGGTGTAATCTTAGGCATTATGTGATCATCCTGTGCCATACTTCCCTTGTCAGTAAAATAGCACATCCATTTTCAGGGAATATTTTGAGCATTAATGGGTTCATATACATAAAGCACTTATACTAGGACCCAGTACCAAGAAAAAATTCAACAAATGTTAGTTATTATTACTATTATTATTGTTGTTGGGCACTATTAGAAGATGTGATTTTCATGGCTAGAATGAAACCAAATTATGTAACAACAGCAGCTACCCCTTATTACTCTCAGTGATGGACCCTGTGCTCAACACTTTGCCTGCTTTTTCTCTTGTGTTCCCAGCAACCACCCCCTGGAGAGGGAAATATCATTTCACTCACTTTACAGATGAGGGAGCTGAGACTAAGAGAAGCAATTTTCTCAAGAATTCTATAGCTGGTAAAGAACAGTCAAAAGTTTGAAGTCAGGTCTTTTGGCCTTCACCCCAGTGTTTTAAACTGCTGTGTTACCTTGCTTTTAAGCCTTAGGGGGTCCCGAGATTTTGGCAGGGGTCAGACACAAGTGCACAAGATGAGTTCAAAGTAGAAGAGGTGAAATTCAGGAACACCAGCCAAGTAGATGTTGGTGGCAGTGGCAGTACTCTAGGTAAGGTGAGTTGAAGGAACGAAGATGGCGGCACTGAGCCTGAGAAGGCAGAACCAGGGTACTAGGTTCCTTCAGCAGATAAGAAATGGGTAAGATGTTATTCTGGGCCCTGAACATAAGAGATAGTGACTCTTGGTTATGGAGTCCAAAGGACTAGGAGAATGGTGGCTACTGAAGGGCTGACATGGAGAGAGGTGCAACTCCTTTCACATAAGCCCAGAGCTAAGGGAGCCTGTCATTCGTCTCCTTATTTTTTATGATGCTAGCTGGGCCGGTCTTTCATTGCCTTCATAAGATTGGGAATTAGCTTTCCTGTTAGCCTGCATTGCATTTCACTTGCCCCTTGGGGGCTCTTGCTGACATTCTCTGAGCTGCTTGCTGTACAAAAGTCACTTAAGGAAGGACAAAGTAGTTCTGGAAGACAATAGTTGCTCCTAATGCTGTTGAGAGTTGTCTATTTTGTAGCCTCAGACACTTTACCAGCAAGAAGTAGAAATAGACATCAGGGCTAATGCACTTCAGCAATATAAAAGGTTTCTACAAAGAAAATGCTGCTAAGAGTAAATGGTTTATATAAAACAAAGATAAATCATAATGGAGTGGTAATATGAGTTTCGATTGTACCTCTCCTTGGGGAACTTCAAGTGCTCAAAAGACACTATCTCATTACTATCTTGAGTACCTCTGAGAAATATGTAAAAAGCATCATTTTCTCCAATTTTTGTATAAGGACCTAAGTCACAGGGAATTTAAGTGAATTGTTAGTGCATAGAAGTGGATTATTTATTTTCATGAAAAGGATTGTTTCAGTGAACTGGCTGATTGTCTCATGAAATTAGTCACTCAATTTAAGGAATAAAAAAACACAACCTTAGTCCCCCGTTAAAAACAAATAAGCCGGGGCTTCCCTGGTGGCACAAAAAACACAACCTTAGTCCCCCATTAAAAACAAATAAGCCGGAGCTTCCCTGGGGGCACAGTGGTTAAGAATCCGCCTGCCAATGCAGGGGACATGGAGTTGAGCCCTGGTCCGGGAAGATCCCACAAGCCGCGGAGCAACTAAGCCCGTGCGCCACAACTGCTGAGCCTGCGCTCCAAAGCCTGCAAGCCACAACTACTGAAGTCTGCGCGCCTAGAGCCCGTGCTCCACAACGAGAAACCACCATGATGAAAAGCCCGCGCACCGCAACGAAGAGTAGCCCCCGCTTGCCATAACTAGAGAAAGCCTGCGCACAGCAGCAAAGACCCAACGCAGCCAAAAATAAAAATAAATAAATTTCTTTAAAAAACAAATAAGCCAAAAAAATACCTCTTAACCTATTTCAATATGTATTTTGGCAACACTTTGTAGACTTGTTTGAACTTAATAAATAAAACTAAGTACAGAATATATTTTACTGACTTTGTCCATTAGAGTAACTCACCACATCATTATTTGAAAGTTACTGGTGAGAAAGATGAAATTTTTCAGAAAAAAGGTAGGAAACCTGAGGCTTCTGGGCAAATGCGTGGCATAGCAGGAATGGAGATGCCCTTTTCTGGCCTCCACTGTCTCAATTAGGCCAACTCTACTCAGTGACAAATTAACATCCTCACCAGAGTGTGATCTCTGCACCCAGAAATGACAGTAAATGATATATCGATTTCTTAGGGTTTCTAAGGAAATTGCAGGGACGTCCATTAACTCACTTACGCGTGCTGCTCGCTGGAGCACCTACCGGTCACTGCCCAGCCAGAGAGTGCCATACTGCTTATCTGCACACCGTTCCCACAACCCTCCCCATTGCCCCCAGTTCGTCTCAGGTGTATAGATTCAGGAATCCCTCAAGTCAGAGCATAGTTCTGGAAGATTCTAATGCTTGTCATCTTTGGTGATCTTTATGGGCAAGTTGTATGTAGAGAAATTTAGCTTATTATGTTTGCTCTTTCTTCCTAGAGATAATATCCCATATTTCCATTGCTGTTAATTGTATCTACTGCTAAACATCCTATTCTCCCATTAACCTACTTTCAAAGGGAAACTGTTTTCTAACTACTGAGTATAGCCTTCTTTATGGATGCAGATCTCTAGCCAGTAATTACAATTTGTTATTTTTAAATAGTTTTATTACCTTGACCATATATATATATATATATATATACACACACATATATATACACACATACATATATATATATATATATATATATATATATATGTTTCAGTGGTGGAGAAGGGATACTTGGGTAGTAAACCCTACACTGATGGTCTATTAAATCATTCAACATGAACCCTTATTCTCAGTTACAAAGTGATTAGAAAACTCTAATTGTATTTGGTAATTATAAAGTTGATGAGGACTGAATTTAAATACTCATCACAATTCTTTTTCATGCCTGACCTCCAATAGAAACCTACGAATGTTAATCCCCAAGGTACTTTTTCTGATTTGGAAAACCTGAGAAAGTTGGGCATTCTTTGGTGCATATTTATGTGAGGTGTGGAGCCATATACAAACCAAGAAAGTAGCTTAAGTATTCACTATTCTTGGATATTTCCATAAAGGTGTCTGTGCAACTGTCTTTTCTCTAAGCGAGCACCTGATGGGTCTGTTCCTTCTTTACTCCTCCTCAGCAGCTCTTGATAGTCATATTTTCTTCTGTCTGTATCAGAGTTTAATTTGATTAGCCACATTTTGACTTTGAAAACTTATGACTGAATAACATTTGCTTTATCTCATGTAGCTATTTCACATCAGGACTCATATCACGAAAGTCTTCGTTGGTTGTAAATTTCTTTAACTGTACAAGCCATTAGATATGTTGCTATTCTTATATCTTTCTTGTATTTTCGATAAAACACATACCCCATCTGAGGCACAGAGATGGTATTCAGGTGAAGGCTTTTTCTTAGCTCATTGTCATCTTATCCTACTATCAGATTTGATTTTAATATATGTTCATTATGAAAAGAGGTATAACATGTCTCCTATCTACTTCTGACATCTTTCCACATATTCTTGTCTGAGAGGAAACATGAATGTGCCTCTCACCAACTTAGATGTGTTAACCCCAAGAGAGAAGACAAGATTACTGATCTATATGTTCTAAAACACATTTGAACCTGTTATAAATTAACAGAATGCAAAGCTCTCATTTGGGTTAATATTCTTTATTGATAGATTATATCACAGTAAAGAGAAAACTGAGAAATCTCAACTGCATTTTTGTATTGGAATTATTTTTTAACTTTGAAAAACAGTTCAAAATTTATGACCTTGGTACTTACTTGTGGCATGTTGATGTCATGTCCTGAAATGATAACACCATAACCAGCAGATTTTATGTAGAGCATTAGAATTCATGAAATGATTTTTTTATATAACCACAAGGATTCTAAATACTCTTCATTTTTTTCCATTGAAGAGGAAACAAGCCCAGACGTTTTGACGTTTCCTTTAGATAAAGGTTCTTTGCCCTTTTTATATTTTGTGTGGCCTGATTAATATTTTGTTAAAAAGAATACTTATCACATTTATTTCATCGGGTAGGAATATTATTTGTACTATTTTTTTTACTGTGGTAAAATACACACTAAATAATATTTACCTTTTTAATACTTTAAAATATTTTGTATAGTTTTTAATCACTCTGTACCCATATTATACATTTGTAACCTATTCTTTTTTTACTTTATTGTGAACACAACATGAGATCTAGCCCCTTAACAATTTTTAAGTGTACAATACAGTGTAGTTGATTATAGGCACAGTGGTTATACAGCAGATCTCTAGAATTTACTCATCTTGCATAACTGAAATTTTATGCCCAGTGATTAGTAACTCCCCATTTCCACCTTCCCTTAGCCTCTTGAAATCACCATTTTACTCTGATTCTATGAATTTGACTATTTTAGATACCCCATATAAGGGGAATCATACCTTTAAATAAAAGTATTTTCCTTTCTGCAGCTGGCTTATTTCACTTAGCATAATGTCCTTAAGGTTCATTCATGTTGTTGCATGTTGCAGAATTCCCTTCTTTTTTAAGACTTAATAGTATTTACAACTGTATGTACATACCATATTTTCTTTATCCATTTATCTGTTGATGGATATTTAAGTTGTTTCCACATCTTGGCTGTTATGAATAATGCTGTAATGAACATGGCAATGCTAATATCTCTTCAAGATCCTGATTTCAATTCTTTTGGGTAAATACCCAGAAGTAGGATTGCTGGATCATATAATAATTCTGTTTTTAATTTTTTGAGGAACTTTCATGCTCTTTTCCAGAGTGAATGTACATTTTGCATTCTCTCCAACGTTGTTCAAGGGTTCCAATTTCTGCACATCCTCACCAGCACTAGCTGTCTTTTGTTTTTTTGGTAATCGCATTTAAACATTTTTGAGTGTACAATTCATTGGCATTAAGTTCATTCACATTGTTGTACAATCATTACTATTCATATCCAAAACTTTATCGTCATCATCCCAAACTGAAATGCTATACCCATAAATAATAATTTCTCATCCCCCCAGTGCCAGCTTCTGGTAACCACTATTCTATGTCTCTATCAATTTGACTATGCTAGATACCTCATTTCAGGGAAATCATACAGTATTTGTCATTTTGTATCTGACTTCTTTCACTTGGCACGTTTTCAAGAGTCATCCATGTTGTAGCATGTATCAGAATTTCATTTCTTTTTAAGGCTGAATAATATTAATTGTATGTACATACCAAATTTTGTTTATCCATTCATCCATCAGTAGACATTTGGGTTGTTTCCACCTTTTGGACTGTTGTGAATAATGCTGTTACGAACATGGTTATAGAAGCATCTGTTCAAGTCCCAGCCTTTAAAACCATCAGATTTTGATTTAAAGAATGGTTTATACCTTATAAAACAATTGTAATCCTAAACAGTATCATAAAATATGATCATTTTAATATATTAATTGTTTCATTCCACAAACATATACTTATTTCCCACTGTGGTCCAGACCCTGTTCTCCATGTTTGTGAGCGGAGGTGATGAATACAATGTGCTTCCGTACCTAGGTTGCTTGGAGACATTTCTTACAATTGATTCTGGATCAGTGCACTAATCCAGAGGATAAATCCTCTTTTTTTTTTTTTTTTCATTTTCAGTTAGTTCTGTAAAGCTTAGGTTAGGGAATTAAAAGAAATAAAATAAAATCTGTTCCTTAACCTTTAAATTTAAAGTCACAAGAATTAGACATATTTTCCATTTACTTCCTGAATTCTGTGCTGCATTAGCCACTCTCAGAAAGTTTCTGACATGATACCAAAATGAACTGGGATCGTCAGCATGCTCTGAATCAGTCTCCAAATAAAGAGGTCATTGAGCTTCCAAATGATGTTTAAACTCATTATCCTCCAACAGGGAAACATTAAACTATCATCCCCTAGAAACATTATTACCATGGAACATCTGTAAACATCAGTATGTGGTCAAAGATATTGATGGGATCCACTTTTTTGTAAATTTAAACATACTCAAAAGATGATGAAAAAAAATCAATGAACATTTTTCAGTAATGAGTCAAAAAAAATGACCTTATAGCTTTAGCCCATTTTGTTGGATGTAATAATGTACTCATAAAACTACAGAATTACTTATAAACATATTAGGATGTTACATTAATCTAAATGTGGGGATAATGAACATGACAATAGAAACTGCCAATCAAAAATTTCTAAGAGTGCTTGTATTGAAATTATGAGCCATCTAAATTGTATTACATTTAAAATCCAACAATGGGTGTAATTGACAATCTGGAGGTAGTTTTGCCATAGATGTCCTTTAGATGTTAGCATCTAACGTCTGAAGATGTTATTTATTTTTCTTCCTAATGTCTTCCATATAAATAGACAATTCTCCAAATGGTACACCTTGAAATATTTCAGAAATAATTCCTGCACATTTTTGAAACTAAGGAAATCAGAATAGTCAAGGTAAATATAATTGGGCAGATGTGTATTCTGTGGCTCAGATGAACCAGGATAAAATGAACTCTGTGTAAATTAAAAGTGTTAAAGATAAATCACATAATTAAAGTGTTTATACATGAACATGTAAATTATTTAAAAAATACATGACTACAATATGGGTCTGCAAGCAGTCCTAAACAAAATTTATCATGTTACAGGATGTCATGTGTATGCTTCCAACCTCTGACCAATCATCATCTGAATCTCTAACCCAGATATTGGAGAGCAAAGACCAGGTTCATTGGTTCCATTATCAATTAAAGAATCATAATGATTCTATTTCTCATCTTGCACCTGTTTATTTTCCTATTAGCAAGTACTAGCAGATGATATAAAAAGTGATCTATTAATGGGGAAAATGTCAAAATCATTGTCATGTTGAATTAAAGTAAACAGCCTTATTTTTTTAGTTCTTGAATACAATAACTAACAATTATTACATGATTTGCATACATATAACGTGAGGAAATGTAGTGCAGAAATGAGGTGCTCAGGAGTCTGGCTGATGTGGGTTCATATTCCAGTTCTGCTACCTTTGATGCCTGTAATCTTGGACAAATCACTTACTCTCTGTCAATTTTCATTTTCCAAGCTGCACAAGTAGGATGGAATATCTATATCAGAGGGTTGTTATAAATGGTTAATTAAGCTACTTCTTGTAAAATATTTAGCAGGGCACCTCACACATAGTACTTTCCCAACATTTGTTAGCTATTTTACAGATTGATTATAATTCAGTTATATTAGTTGCTAGTAAAATATTCCCAGTGTGTATAGTATAAGTAAGAACAGTATGGTTTCCAGATACTTCTAGCATACAGCAAATAAGAGTATATGAGCAAGAAAGAGAAGAGAAATAGGTAAGATGCTCATTCTCCTGTAAAATTCAGTATCTTATTTGTATTTTACTTTTAACTCTGTCTACTATGAACAAAGAAAAATGTGGGTTATATTACCGAAGCAGTTCCAAAATAATGTTATCTATTTTAAAGTATTAGTATCAGTATCCTGCTGTGTAAAATAAAAACTAATTTGGAAATTAAATCAATATTTTCTCTAAAGAAATCAAAAGAACCTGATTCACACACACCACCCCCCCCCCACTTGAAATGCAGGCACTTAAGAGGCTTGTGAATAGAACTTTTAATAATCACATACCACAGGCCATCTTGTCAGATAGACGATACCTAGAAGAATCTGATAAAATATGTGGTATTGATTGCATCTGTTGAATAGTCCCTATGTGAACTCAAGTTTTTTTCTATTCTCTGATGAATGCTTTTTTAATTTCAATTTCACTCCGTTTCTCTCTGTTGCTGCCTTAAAAAAAGGAACAAGCTAGCCATAAACAATCAAGTTGACGGATGCCTATGAGAATTATGTTACTCTTTCTGAGTCACTCCCAGGGCTTCTTTGGAAACTCTCTGAGTTTCTGCCCTGGTGACTTAGGCTGATTTTCTGCTTCTGACTCCTCATCCTGTCACTTTATAGAAGAAGGCATTAGAATGTTACCACTGAGCTGAAATTGAAGTCAGAGCCACTGACCCTACTGTACGAACCCTTCATTTTGGTCCCTAGGATGGGTCATTTCTTACTTTTCCATTGTAAAATTCCAGTGTCTACTCACTGAATTCCCATTCAGTATTTTAAATCAATTTCCCAAGGGCTTCCTGAGAAAACAAGCCCAAAAGAACAGAATTTGAGCTGCCAGTCACGAACTTACCTGTCTTATCTTTGCAAGTGGGATCCATTCTAAATAAAGCCATAAAAGCTTGGTCAAGAATTTGAATTTTAAAAAATATATAGAGTCACAAAGTTGTCATTCCATTCAAAGTAATTATAGTTACCCTATGTTAGCTAGTATTGGTAATAAATTAACAATGGAATTATTATTTTGCTTCTTCATAAATAATTAATATGTAGTGAGTGAATATACAAAGGCATTAATTTACGTCTTCTCAGCTATTGTAAAAATGGTAAGGCACTTTTGAAATCTTAATGTCAAAATAGTCATTATCTAAAACCTGAGATAAGAGTTTTATCACTTAACATGTAGTGAGGAAAATCCTCAATTCTATTTTCGTTGTAAGTGCTTAATCTCAGAGATTCCATCCTTCCAAAAATTCATGCAGTCCTGGCACAAGGAAGCAAATAGTAGACCACTTCTTGAAACACAAGCTGGCAGGAGCAAAGGGGCTTATATAGGCGTCTTCAACATTATGAAGTCAGCACTGATGTTCATCTGGAAAATACCACTTCAAAACATCCATTGCTGACAGCTGGTATCTTTTGGGACTAGATTTGACTCCATTCTTAATGGTCCATATCTGTGTCATAATGGTTATTAAATATTTTGAATACTGTAGGTTGCTGTGCCATTGGAAAACCTGATTCTGTGATTAGAATGGTAGGGCTCAGGAAGGGCCCAGGAAGCTACAAATGTATAAGAAAATGCATTCTCATTGAGGTGATCTAGGGAACACACTTAGAGAAATATCTTTTCTGTTAAGAGAAGCGTGGCTAGGAATCTGTTGGCCTGGCCTCCAGTCCCACTTTTTGTACTAGTTAAATGTCTACTCTTAGGTCACTTAACTGTCTCTGCATCTCAGTTTACCTGGAAAGTGTGAGTTTTAAGAGGGTTTAAAAGACGTAAGAGCTATAGAGGTCATAAATCCTTCTAATAGCCCTTTCATTTCTAAAGTGATATTTCTATATTTGGTCATTGCTAATAACCGTCAAGAGATGGAGTTGGGAAATTAAGTGCTTCTACCAACAGACAAAATGGGAAAGCTTGAAAAGAGGCAAAATAGTGAGCCGTGTTCTGGAAAAGGAGGGAGGAAGGAGAGCCTGGATCAAGCTTTCTGAAGCGCTAGTCTTTCCTAGAGTACATTGTAGGCTCTTTGGATGGTGTCTCAATACTGTGATGCCCTTAAATATTATTCTGTGAGTTTCTACTTATGAAGCTAGTACACACCTTAAGCAGGTGAGAAATTGAGATCTGGACTTAAGGTGTGTTAGTCAAAAGAGAAAAGGATACGTTATTAAAAATTAAACTAAAATTAGTATATTAGAACTAGTATAACTGCTATAGAGTATACTGGAGTAGACATTTTAGAGAGAAAAGAAAAAGACGAAAGAGATCTGGAAATCAAATTATTAGATTGTGAAAAAAATCATGTTTGTTTTGATCCATTTTTCAAAGTAATTAACTTAAACACAGAAGACTCAATGGAATATCTCCTTTCCCAGCCACTGCCACATCTGAGATTTGGAATACTACATTTGATGTTTAGGTGAGAATTGGGGGGAAAAAAAGATGGCATTTCTTGACCCTTGAAACGTCTTCATTCCTAGTAAAGACTGCATGGAGATTTTGCTGTTTTTATTGTATGATTAACTCCTTGATCCAATTTATTATTTTATTAATTTACTTAATAATCTATCTCATCTATCATTGGCACCATGATCTATCCATTCCTTTGTGATTGTAAGACACATACTACGATCTAGAAATAGTTGTAAATATTAAAACACCTGTGGTCTGTCTTCCTAAGAAGCAAGTTAATTGCCAATGTGGAACTGAGCTCACAGAAAATAACATTTCATTGAGTAGAGAGACCACAGGTGTTTTTCATGATTACTGTCATTAAGTTTCATCCTTCACAATGTGTTTCTGGCTACAAGATGGTAAATGAATTTACTACAAAATGTATACAAAACTCTTGTATGTACAAAAATGTACAAAACTCTTAAGTATTCAAGAATATAGACCAAGATGTGACAGAGAATGGGCATCTAAGTAAATCTATTCTGACCTCCTAAAAAAGCAATTTTCCTCAAAATAAGTGGCAGCGTCCCAAGAACCCTGTCTCAAGAGCCTTTGGTTTGAGCTGTAAATCCAGAGCACTAGTAGGCAGGGGAGATGGAGGTGCAGGAGAATCCACACTCATGGACCATCTTTGCTGTTGAAGATCTACCTGCAGGGAGGAACATTGTGTAAGGATTAAATCACAGGATGCAGATATGGTTTTGTTTGTTGGTTTGTTTGCCTGTTTTTCAGGTATGGGTGTTAGACATTATTGAAAAATTGGGGGCATTAATTTTGATAATCCTTTTTTTACTTTCTCTTTTTTAACTTTTAACATATGAATTACACTAGTAGAAATATCAATGTTAAACCATCCTGGTGTTCCTGGGGTTAACACAACTTGGACAATATGCACTATTATTTATATTGATTTATAAATAATTTACATGGTTTATATTGACTTATTTATATTTATATGGATTTGGATATTTTAGAGTTTTCCTACATATTTTTTTTACCATGAAAATATTTATTTATGTTAATCATAAGTCAGTAAGACCAGCACAGACAGACATGGCCTCTACAGCTCTGGAAGGGGTTTTATGTTTATAAACATAGCCACATGCTCACAGTGGGTGGGGATGGTAGACCATTGGGCTAGTGAAACCACTGCCAGAACCACAGAGACTCCCCCTCACAGCTGGGGCCGAGCTGTGTCCCAAGGCTTCATCACTCCCCTGAGAAGCCTCCAAAATCTGAGCTCAGTTCAGGAAGGACCGGGTTGGCACTGACTGGCCTGAGTCGGTGCCTCAGTTCTCCTTTGGGTCTAGTTTTGCAATAGTTGGCCGAAATCCCAACTAAAATTCTAAATTAGAAAGTATGGAGATTTAAAGCCCAAAACATTCAAAATATCACCCACATGCTTCTTATCCTTCTGGGCTGCATGGAGTAAATTAAGAATTCACTGTCATTTCCCCAAATATCAGCATCTACTCCCATCATCAAGATGACAGTCCCAGATATTTTGCGAGTTGGAGTTTTCCCATATATTTTTAAGTGAGACAAGGGAGATAATTTCTTTATCTTTCGTAGCAAGGAGTCAACTAATACTCTTTCAAACTATAGCACATTTTTCTTTAAACTACCAATTTGGTTTTCAACTTGTCCTTACTTTAGGGAGATATTTTAGGAACTCATAGATCTTATTCAGAAAACATTTGTCTAAAGTTCAGCAATTTCTTCAGCTTCAATGTACTTCCTTCTGCTAAATTCAAATAAAATAAAACACTTTTAGGTAAAAATTTTGTATGATCCTATTTTTCAGTCCACTGAACATTCTGGACACATGCAGAAAGAGGTGTCCAAAATAATGGTCTTACATTTTAAAATGATCACTATTTCTCAGTTTTAGTTCATTTAAAATTTTATTCTCAGTCTTTTCTATTGCTAAATTTTTTCATAAACATGCCTTAATCTTTCAAGAAAAAAAAAGCTGTATTCTTTATAGAAAATACAAGATAGAGTTACTTATTTTCTTGCTGTTAGTATCGACTAAACTTAATTCACCTCGATATTTTCTTGTTCCAAAATGTAGTCTAAATTACAATTGCTGCTGATTGACATCTTTGTGTATATCCTGAGCTTATGCCAGCTAATGTTCAAATGACAAGCACCCGTAGGGTGTGAAGGCTGGAGTGTGTTCCAGATCATTGGCCATTTGCTCTGATTGACCTTTCCCATGTCCCTTAGTCCTTAAGCATTTTGGATATCATCCATGGGTGTATGCATAGATATTAGCAACAAAAACTAAAATGTCATATCTTTTTTTAAATGAAGATTATGAACTATTTTAATATTGTTAGATATCCATCATTTTACTCTGTTGTTATGAGTCTGGCTTTATATCTATATCGATTTATCTATCTCACATATGAGTGAGATCACACAATATTTGTCTTTCTGTATCTGGCCTATTTCACTTAGTATAATGTCCTTTAGGTTTAATGGTGGTTACCAGAGGCTGGGGTATGGAGGAAAACTGGAGAGGAAGGATGGAAGGAAGGAAGGAAGGAAGGGAGGGAGGGAGGGAGGGAGGAAGGAAGAATGAAAGAAAGAAAAGAAGGAGGGAGAGAAAGAGAGCAAAAGAGAAAAAGAAAAGGAAGGGAGGGAGGAAGGAAGGAAAAGAGATAAAGAGAGAAAGAGGAAGGAAAGAAGGGAGGGAGGAAGGAAAAATGAATAGTGGTTGCCAGGGCCTGGGAGAGGAGTGTCACGGGCATTATTATTTAGTGGATACAGAGTCTTAACTTTGCAAGATGAAAGAGTTCCAGAGATGGCTGGTTGTGAGGGTTGAACAAAAATATGAATGTATTTAATACCACTGAACCGTACACTTAAAAATGATTGATAGCAAGTTTTATGTATATTTTACCACAATTTTAAAAAAAGGCATGATGGCAAAAAAATTATTAGAAGCTAAGACTAAAAAGCATACTATTTTGTAAATATCTTATGTTCTTTACACAAGCATGAAAATTACATGTGCTCTATAAGTTCATGCATCATATGGTTGTTTGAAACTTTGGGAGGACTCCAGTCAGATGATGGGACAATAGCCTGAGTAGAATGAGGGATGGAGAAGTGAGGAAAGCACAGAGAGGACAGGAGACTGAACTTCCAGGGGGTTTTAAACCAACAGGGGTCCCACAAAGGAAAGAGGGCTGAGTTGTTCAGCTTCTGGTTGGATGTCTCTAACTGGCTGCTCCGTGGTACTTCACACTGGATGAATCTCACACATCCATGTGATCATCCAGCCTGAAAGACAAGAGTCAGCCCGGATTCCTCCCTTTGCCAAATGCCCCGTGTTACTGTCTTCGCTGAATATCTCACCACCTCTCACTCGGATAATTGCAAAAGGCTCCTCCTACCTGGCCTCCCATTCTCTGATCTGCCTTCCAATCTGCTGTCAGCAAGTCTTCTAAAATGCACACCTGATTGTTTTGTTCTCTGCCGCTGCTTTTCTCCATTTTCTATAAAATCACTCTCTGTCGTGGCATGGGGGCCCTTCATCACCTGGCTTTTTTCTGCTCTCGCCAGCCTTCCTCGCCCTGTGCTCCCTCCACCTTGCAGTCTTGCCGTTAGTACTCCAACCACCCTGAACGCCTTGCACTTTTCTAAACATAACAGTCTGTCTTGTGTCTTTATGCCATTTCTCATTCTATGATCTTTGCCTAGAATGCCTTCTTTGAATATGAACACTTGCTTTCTTTTTCTTTTTTTCCCCCAACGTTTTCTATAAATATTGCCCTTTCTAAGAAGTTTCCTGACCTCCTCTTTCACAGGAGGAATTTATTTCCCTGGCATGTGTTCCCTTGTATGCTTTAATGTTACTTCCTTTATAGTGTTTACAATGGTATCACACTTGTTCATTTGTCTCATCCTCTCTCCTAGATTATATCCCCTTCCAGATAGGAATCATGTTTTCATTTTTGTAAATTCTTATTTGCCTGTATATTAGAGGTACTTAATATAAAATTTACAATGAGTGAATACAAGTGAAAAATGACATTTCTTTGAAAAGATGTGGTATGGTATCGACAGGAGAACCAGACTTTGAAGTCTTGGCAGGCATTTTCTGATGGTTTGAACTTGTCATATTACAATCCTCTCTGATAATCCATTACATTGCTATAAAATGGAAATAATAACACACACTTCTGAACATGGCTGTGAGAGTAAAATGAGATAAGGTACCTGAAAATGCCAGGAATGCAGAGTAGGTATTCAAATAAGTATTGACACTTCTCCTTTTTTTTTTTTTTTTTTTGCGGTACACGGGCCTCTCACTGTTGTGGCCTCTCCCGTTGAGGAGCACAGGCTCCGGACGCACAGGCTCAGCGGCCATGGCTCATGGGCCCAGCCGCTCGGCGGCATGTGGGATCTTCCCGTACCAGGGCACGAACCCGTGTCCCCTGCATCGGCAGGCGGACTCTCAACCACTGCGCCACCAGGGAAGCCCGGCATTTTTTCTTTATCTCTGTGTCTTGGTAGAAGCTTGCCTCCTCTGGAGAGAGTTTTATTATTATTATTAATTTCTTTAATTAAATGGTTGCTTTTGTACCACTTCCCTTAGACAGACAATGTTAAAATAGATTTCCTTTAGAAATTATCTCTAAGTTTGGAAAAAAATGAGAGTTGTAAGTATATATCAGTATACATCAAGACTGAAATTCTACACCTGTCGAGGACAAAATGGCTCAAGTGACTCAAGTGATTGTGCCTTACCTTTCTTCCCCAAAGAGGACAATTACTGGGCTTTTCGTTGCTGCAGTGAGAGTGATTCAGAACCTGATAACTAGTGAGAGAGAGGGAAGGAGGAAAAGCCAGTGGTGGGATTTACCCTTCTTCCTTTTCCCTTTTCTTCTCACACATGATTCTAATCACACTCATGTCCTTGAGACCAGCACAGAGGTAGAAGGAGAGGCATAACAAAACCGATGTGGGACAGGCCCTCTGCTAGGGTTGCTGTTTATATTTAAGCCAAGGACACACACACAAAAGATAGGACTTGCTGATAACCAGGGCCTGGGGTAGCTCCCTACATATATGGGATACAATTAGGTTGGACATAGTTAAATGCAAGATTTCTCTTATTCTTTCGAATCATTTTAAACACAAATAGTGTTATCTGAAATACAAATTAATTAACACATCCTATGTAATAAAAAGGAAATGTCAAGATCTCCTAAGCTAATCAGTGATTCATCTTTCTCAACTATCACTTATCCTCCCCAATTAGCGAGAAAGCTTTTGATTGTTGTAGCTGTCATTTTCTCTTTTTATAAGCTGTAAAACATGTACTCAAAAGCTTCTTTGATGAACATATTGTCACCTACTAAAATATAATGGGACATGAGTTTTTTTCAACAAAATGATAAAGAATAAAAGTCTTTGATAATAGTATTCTTTGATGTTATAAAAGTTATCAGACTTCCAATCTGGTGCCTGCAATTTTGAAAAGGATCCATTAATCACAGTGGAGTAATTATCTTTGGCAGTCATCCTTCTCTGAGTCATGAAAAGCCAGTCTGAAGGGGAATGTTATTATAGAGTTAAGGGGGATAGAATATTCATGGTGTTTGGTGAAGAAAGAGTTCCAAGTACAAAAAGCTGTATTTAAAAGCCAGTGTGTAGTGAAATAAGCACAGCGCCATAATCATGTAATGACCTCCAGAGCTTAATCCTGTGTCTACTGAATTGACATTGACATTTCAACATGAACAAGGGACTGGGTGTTGCACAGTAGATTGTGTGCAGAAGCACATCAAGATTTCCTAGATGTAACCATATTGGGCTTCACTCAACTCCCCAGGTGTGACTCACTTTAAAAATAAACTCATATACTAAATAGATGGAAGGCACATCAGGCCAAATGTTTCTCTAGTGCCTGGTTCAAACATTTTTCATCTTCTCTTTTGTTTCTGCTCACTTATATAGAGAAGGTAAAAGACAGGTCAGGTGAGAACTTGACGCTGAGCCAGGAAAGCAGGTGTAATTTGAAAAATTACTTTCAAAAAAGGCTGAGAATAGATAATTGAGGCTGAAGTAGAAAATATACTGTAAAGTTGATACTGTCAATTAGATGAACTTGCCAAATATACTTAGCTTAATGACTAACAGCATAAAATGCAATTGATGGAAATTAATAGCCTATTCTTTCAATAGTTTGGAATATATGTATTCATTTCTGAAAACATCATAGGGATGTTCTTCTTATGACAACAGGCCTAATTTAACCCTAACCTCAGCTTGGGGCTTAACAAAGGAATATATCTCAACAGACTCACAGGATGAATATAGTTTGAATTATTTTCTTTGCTCTAGCGTCGAACTCTTTTATGAGATCCAGACTCTGGTTCAGATAGCTGCTAAATGATCCAGAGTTGTTCAATTCAAAAATGTTAGTCACTGGATTTCTTATCTCCCTAAAGCAGGGGTCCCGAACCCCCAGGTCGCAGGCTGGTCCCGTCCTTGGCCTGTTAGAAACCGGGCCGCACAGCAGGAGGTTGAGCCGCGGGCGAGTGAGCGGAGCTTTATCTGCCTCTCCCCATCTCTCCCCATTGCTTGCATGACAGCCTGAACAATTCCCCCTCCAGCCCCCGTCCGTGGAAAAACTGTCTGCCACGAAACCGGTCCCTGGTGACAAAAAGGTTGGGGACCGCTGCCCTAAAGTAAATCGTCATATAGTATTTTGTTTAAATTAAAGGTACTGCCGTCCATAAAATCGCCTCGACTCAAAAATCTCATGGTCACCTTTATCTCCTGAACCCCCTCTTTAATCCTCCATCCTCATCCTGTTGCCAAGTTCTGTCAGCTTTATCTCTGAAACACCTCTCGGATCATTTTCTCTTTTCTATGCTCAGGAACATTTCTTTAGATCCCGCTCTCATCTTTTCTAACATTGATAATTACTATGACCTTCTAACTGATGTCTTGGTCCAATTCTCACCCACTCTAATTCTGCTTCTAACTGCTGCCAAAATAATCGTACAGAATATAAATCTTCTCCCCTTGCTTAAAATGCCTACTTATTTTTCAATGAATTACAGTTTATATTTATTGAAGCGTATGTTATCTTCTAATATGACCCCAAACTGTTTTCCTAAGTTCCTCTCCTACACTTCTTTCTTCCCTTCTCCAATCCACCTTTTCACCCTCCATGTGTTTGAAAAAGATTTTCCTATACTAAAAGTTCACGTTCACAACCTTACATAATGTCTTTCTACACCTGGCAAATGAATAGTCATTCTTCAGGACTCTGTTCAAATGTCCCTTTTCTGTGACAAATTTTCCTAAAACCCCACGAAAGATCAACCACTTCGTGCCATGAACTTCGTCAGTACTTTTAGAAAATACTTATCTATCACATAATACATAGCTTGTTCCTACACTTGCTGATTGCCGGGATCACTTGAGTAACTTTTAAAAAAAAGAACTACCCATTCCAGGACTCTTCTCTTCATTTCTGAGTTATTTCTGGGGATGGAGTCCCAGAAGCTTCCAGTACTTGAATGCAATGGATTTGCTTAGGCATCTCTTTATTCCCAACCTCAACCTTGTACACGAAAGGACATTAGTGAGTGTTGGCCAAAGAAAAGGTGAACTCCATTAGTCAGTCAGTCCTCCAATCACATCTACAAGTTCACTCTGCCCTCATCTTCAACCTTAATCTGGAGATAGCTTGGGCTAGTACCTACTGAAGCCCAGAGTGGATGAGCAACTGGAAATCCCATGGGCCACAAAACTTTGTAGTATCAAAGAGCTCATTACAGAGTGAATTGAACAAGGGCTTTGGAGATGGATAGAGCCTGGATTTACCATTTTCTAGTTCTGTGATCTTGGACATGTTACCCAATTAATCTGAACACCAGGTTTTTCACATGTAAAATTGTTATAAGATTACGTTGCTATAGAGAGCTGGGAGAATTAAAGTAGTTGGTGAAGTAAAGCACAGAAAAGAATAGGCATATATTAAATGGTGGCTCCTATTATTACAAACCTTTAATGATCTTCACTAATTCATAAGTCAATACCTGATAATATTTCATAAATGAGTACTTTCTTCCAATATTTGACTCTGAAATCTTTAACTATGAGCATAGAATTATGCTCACCGACTTGAAATAAAGTACTTACATAGCTTCTGCTCAATAATCCTTTAACAGGAAGATATTCAGGGTAAAGTAAAAACTCTCCATCCATGGTTTAAAATCCTGCATCAGTTAGGGAAAGTTTAAGAATGAGAATCAACTTAAAGAATTTAATTATTTGGAAAGTTCCTCAGACAGCCATCCTTTCTACAGGGTCATGGGAACACTTTATGAGCACTCAAAGCAAAGCAAAGTCCAAATCAAGCTAATATCTGGTATAAAGATAGCTACCTAGCTGAGTGATGATGTAAGAGCATTTGTGTGGCCAAATGATGCTGTGACATTCATATCTACTCATCATTTTCTCTTCATCTTGATACCTTTAAATGATGGTAATTCCAGGGCAGACATTATCCTTTAGAATATCGCATTCTTAAACATATTTCTGAAAGAGTTCTTAATTGATCATTGATAGTGAATTATTTTGGCTTAATTTGGCTTGGACAATCTAAAATTTTGGCAACTGCACTTTGGGACAGCATTTCCTGTGATGTCTGTTTACACTTTGTATGTGTGCATGTGTGCAATAAATCAGGCTCAATAGCGTCTCTCCTGTCACATTCCATCATGTCACACTAATAAAATTTGACATGCTCTGGGATGTGGTGATAAATAACCGTATGTGGTGACAACTTGGAGAATGCTTAAAAATTATGCTCTGCAGTGGTTTCAGAACCTTACGTGTACTTCCAAGTTGTTGAAGTGACCCTTACAAAATAAAATTCTCCAGCCATGAAAAGATCAATTTAGGACTTTAGTACAAAAATCACCGAGAGAAATTCACATTAAGCTTATCAATAACCATTAAATAACACAGGGTGATAAAATGGAACATACCTAATATTGCAAAAAAGACATACCATATTTTATATGAATGAGGATACCAGAGCTATAAGACACTGATCAGAAAAAATAAAGACATTTATCATAGATTAAAGTAACTTAATCTGTATGTTTTTTTCTTTTGGTTGGCTTTTGGATGAGTCTGTCTCTTGAAATAGTCATTATTTATATACTATGGAACTACCTTCTGAACTGAATGCCCTGTCCATGCTAAGCACTTTATAGCACCTAGTTTTGCTGCCATCCTGTATCATTATTCCTATTCGCTAGTTGAAGAAACTGAGGCTGAGACAGTGGAATTAGTGGGTCCAAAAGTCACACAGCTAATAAGTAGTGGAGAGAAGATTAGAATCTGAATATTTCGTGCTCTTTGCAAAAACTGAAATTTCCTGGTTCTGCTACTCACTTGTCCCCATTAGACCAAGCTAAACATCCTGCCAGGACACCATATCCTTGTGGCACTCAAATCCCCTTTCCTGGAGAGCTTTCCTCATGGCTAGGATTCCATTCACCAGGAGGGAAGAGCTGGTGACTTCTGCCTGAGAGCTGAGGACTGACTCTCACAGCCGTGTGGAGAGACCTTTGTCGCCTGGGAAAGCATACTGTGCAATTCTGCTCTGATTAGCAGCACAGCATGACTTCTGAAATCAAGCAATTTCTAAAACCCAACAGGATTCATCTAGAGAAAGCCCTGTCAACACTCTTCTTGAACCTACACATACTAAATTTGGTGCTAAGCTTTGAAACTGAAGCCCACAGAACATTCCCTAGGTGGAATGAACTCAACATGCTACAATTTTATGTTAAAAACAATTATCCTGTTGGAATAAACTGATGTTCCTGAAACAATGGCTAAGGCAATATAGAGTATTCATGATTTTATTAGTATTTAACTTGAAGGTGGTAAAAGTGGAATTAAAATGATTAAAGAAACAAAGGTTTTATTGCTTTCATTTAAAAGTTTTTTTTTTTTTCTGAACGGGAAATTTTTTTTTTTCATTTGCAAATAGAGACAGTTTTATTTCTCTGTTTTCTAATCTGTATGTCTTTATTCCTTTCTCTTGCCTATTACACTTGCTAGAACATACAGTACAGTACTGGATAGGAGTGGTGAGAGTAGAAATCTTTGCCTTGTACCTGATCTTAGAGGAAAAGTATTCAGTATTTTACCAGTGAGTATGATGTGGGGTTTTTGTAGATGTATCCTTTCAGGTTAAGGAAGTTCCCCTCTATTCCAAGTTTTCTGGAAGTTTTTATCGTAAAAGACAATTGAATTTTGTCAAATGATTTTGCTACATTAATTGATACAATAATGTGTTTTTGGTGTTTTTTTCTTTAGCTTGTTAGAATGTTGGATTACATTGATTGGTTTTCAAATAGTGAATCCACCTTACATTCTTGGAATGAACCCCACTTGGTAGTGGTGTATTATTCTTTTCATATTTTTCTTAGATTTACTTTGTTAATATTTAGTTATGGATTTTTGTGTTTATGTCCATTAAGTATACTGGTCTGTAATTTTCTTTTCTTGTACTGTTTTTTTCTGATTTTGGTATCAGGGTAAGACTGGCTTTGCAGAATGAGTTGAGAAGTGTTACTTCCTCTTCTAATTTCTGGAAGATACTTGTAGAATAGATGTTATTTCTTTTTTAAAACTGGTAGATTCACCAGTGAAATCATCTGGGCCTAGAGTTTTCAATTTAGGAAGGTTTATAAACTATGAATTCAATTTCTTTATACAGAGTCATTCAAATTATATATTTCCTATTAGGTAAGTTGTGATAGTTTGTGTTTTTTAAAAAATTGATCCATTTCACCTAAGTTCTCAAATTTACGTGTGTAGAGTTGTTTGTTAGTTTTCTCTTATTATCCTTTTGGTGTCTGCAGAATCTCTTATTTTGTCCCTCATATTGATAATTTGTGTTTTTTCTTTTTTGGTTTGTCAATCTGGTTAGAGGTTTATTAATTTTGTTATTGGTTTCAAAGAATCAGTTTTTTAAAAAAAATTTTTTCTGTATTATTTTTCTGTTTTCAGTTTCATTGGTTTCCGGTCTTATCTTTATTTCCTTCCTTTTGCTTGCTTTGGGTATATTTTGGTCTTTTTTTTCCTAGTTTTTTTTTTTTTTTTTTTTATAACATCTTTTTTGGAGTATAACTTGTTTTACAATAGTGTGTTAGTTTCTCCTTTACAACAAAGTGAATCAGTTATACATATACATATGTTCCCATATCTCTTCCCTCTTGCGTCTCCCTCCCTCCCACCCTCCCTATCCCACCCCTCTAATTTCTTGCCTTTGTACGGAGAATTGGCAAAATGTCCCCAAATTTGGGTAAAAGTGAATGAACATCATTAATTCCAGTTTGAACAGATATTAAATTATGAAAGCATTCACTCATACTTTCTGACCTGGGAAATATATTATCATAGTGATTTATAAATGGTTAATTTCTATACCAATACGGGATAGTGAATTTTATCCCACATTTATTACATGTAACATGATTTCTCATAAGTAACATGTTGATAATGGCTTACATAGAGAGTGACTGGACAATGTGATGGTTAAGAAGAACTTATTTAGCATTCGACATATGACGTATTATTTTGACATTCTAATAATATCAGTTATTCTGGAATCAGCTTAATGTCTGTACTTTAGTCTGTAGCATGTAGACAACATCACTACTAGGGGAAAAGAAAAGTTTTATTGAATGTGAATATAACTTGTCACAACTGGTCACTATTTTGAAAAAGAAATATAGATATGTATCTTCCTAGCCCTCTTCCTTCCCCTTTTACTTTTTTTCAAAGATTCAATTCCCCAGTTAGTTCTGAAGCTTTATTAGAAATTCATCTTATGACCGTATGCAGGACTTTAAAGTTGGGGTTGGAAGTGACTATACCATCTAACCCTGTTGTTTTTCAAATGCATTTTAGCTATAGGACCAAAATCAAACTCCTAAGTAGCTTTTGAGCCAAAAATAGAATCTAGGAAAATATAGTGCAATTGTTGATTCAGTGCGCTGTAATGTAGATATCAAATAAATTTTCTCTCCAGTTTGGAAAAACAATGCTCCTTAATTCATTTCATTTACAAACACCTTTTATTTTTTCCACTAGTGAAATCACAGCTGCCAACAGAGGCCACCAGCAGCCTTAAAAACTTTCACACTTGTAGCCAAAGATAGGAGCTCAGTATTCCTTAACTTAAAAGCTTTGTTTAGTGTGTGTCACTTTTTAAATTGAGAAACTCTTCTTTTTCTTTTCCCTTTGTTCCTTTTTGGGGGAGAGGGGCGGGGAGTGGGGCCTTAATGTATCAATTTGTTGTCTCTGTGACAGAGAAAATGTTAAAAAAAAAAATCAGCCAATGCAAGGACGGTATACAGTTTTGCGAAAGATGGGAAAAGTGAGTTAACTCTAATGCTCCCATGTCATTTAGAGTTATTCTTCTTTCCTTTGCTTATTTGTCTTATTTCCATCACTCTTGGGTTATCAGTAGAAAATCTAGCCAACAAAAGGCAGTTATAACTGAAAGTGTTATCTAGATGTAAGAATAAAGATATCTTTATGAATCATTTATGAATTTTCAATGTATTATCTAGAGTTTGAGTAGACAGTAGAGCAGTGGCTTGAATCTATAACTTCTTCATAAATCTTTTCCACGTAGAGCTTCAAGTGAAAAAAAACAAAGATTATCCTAAATGCAGATATTGTCTTTTTAATCAGTTAGGACTATTTTCTTCTTTCATTTTTCCTTTATTCTTTCATTGCCCTTTTCTTCCTTCTTCTCTTCTTCTCTGCTTTCCTTCCTCCTTTTCTCCCTTCCTTCTTTTCTCTGTTCTTTCCTTCCATCCCTCCTTCCTTCCTTCATTCCTTCCCCCTAGATATGTTGGCAAATATTACCTGATATTTTCACACAAGGGAACGACCATTTTGCATTTTCTTAGTTTGAAAGGATTTTTTTTAGCAGCTAAACCAGTATCTGTCAAACAGTGCTTCCTGAAGCATCCTTTAAGAGCAAAAAATATATATCACTCAACATTAACAACATTGCATCATACATTTGAAAGTTGCTGAGAGAGTAAATCTTGAAAGTCCTCACCATAAGAAGAAAGAATTTGTAACTGTATGAGGTGATGGTATTAACCAAACTTATTGTAATCATTTCACTTTACATGTATATAGCAAATCATTATGTAGTACACCTAAAACTAATACAATGTTGTATGTCAATTTTATCAAATAAGCCTGAAAAGTATAAATAAAATGTGCCACCCAGAACACTCATTTTGTATTCAAATGAGTTTTTATAATATTGCATTGTCTACTATGAAACAATCTAGAAGAGTCTTACTGACATTAGCATATAAAGGGTCCTGAGAATAACTGCAAAAATATCTTTCTCTCACCCATTAACATCATGTGGCACTGTTTTCCCAGGCACAGCAATTTAAGAAACACTGAACTGAGCCAATTATAGTTGTATGTCACCATTCATGTGGTCTCACAAATGTCCCATTTCTTTACATTTCTGAGGAAAGTATGGGGAATTGGGTAAAATTATGAGTAAATTAATTTTGATAGATTAGATATTTTGTGAAGCAAGCAGAATGCTTAACAACCTTGGTTTTGTTGTCATAGACTGAGGGAAGCTCCCAGGGAGACCTCAGGAACTTATATGATTCTCTTGGTGCTGTGTGTGGCAAAAGGGCACAGCATAGTTTTTGTTCTTGATGTTAACATTCCCAGTAACTCTCTCCATCATGCCTTTAAACAATATTGAAAAAAAATGTTCTCTTTATGTGTTTATTTCAATTCCAGATTTATCTTTATCTTTACAATTTTGATGACGAACTTTCTAACATTTATAACAGGCTTCTCTATTTTCTTAAAGACTATAATAATATAATTTTGACGGTTTAGATGCATGGCAAACCCTCTTTTACTGTACTGAACATTAATACTAATGTCTATAACCTGTAGGTATTAAGGACCATTTGTTTCTATGCTAAATAATGAGAATAATAATTTAATAATGACAATTTACCAAGTGTTTTCTATGTGACTGGCTGTGTACCACATATTTCACTTGTTATGTCATTTAATGCTCACAGTAGCTATATGTCATTATTTCTACCTTATTTTTAAATATGAGTAAACTGTGTTTCATTAAGATCAAATAGCTTACCCAGTATTACACAGCTAATGGGTAGAATAGTCAGGATTCAAACCCAGATCTACCAGATTCAAAGCTTGTGTTCTAAACTGATTATTCTGCCTCATACTCCAACTAGAAATCTACAAAAGGAATTAGTTTGATTGTTTATAGTATTTTCTGCCTTTCCTCCAGTGTGGAAATATATATATAACTGAGGCACTCCATCCACCACTGAGCTATCTCTAAATTTTAGGTATTCTGCTAATGAGACATGGATTCTACAGATAGTGAAGTGTCTGGGGTCTCTACAAGGTATGGAGGATACACAGAGTAATTACAGAAGGTGAGAAACACAAGAGAATTAGATTGAATTGATGAGGATAATGATAAAATTTTATTTCACAAAAACATAAAAAATGGCAAAGTAAAGTGAGGGAAATAAAAGAAATGAGAAAGCTTGGTGGGGGTGGGGACCCATTTGTCCAGTGATAGAGATTTAAATAATTTTTTTGGAAGTCACAGACCTCTCTGACGTAGCTCAGAAGTAATCCAAGACAGGAGTTTTAGCATGGAACTTGCAGGAAGATTTTGTTTACAGATTTCTTAAAGAAGCCAAAGAAAAGGTAATCTAACAAGAACTGAATAAAGACACCAAAAAGCAACATCTGGAATCACCTGTAGAGACATGTTTAAATGCCTGTCTTATGGGTTAGCCTATATCCAGCTGAAATTAATACAAAGACTGTAAGTGTAATTAATTTTTTTTCTATTTACAGTCTGTAAAGAAAATTTGCACTTCAAACAGCAGATTCTTTTTAGAGAATGTGATTGTGAAGTACTGTGCCAGGCTTAGATTCTAGAAACTCAGACTTTAAAAAATACATAAATTTGACTCAACTTCTCTGAGGAACTATGAAGTTAAACAGCCCAAGTATACAATAATGTTGTTAGATGATTTTAGAGGAGAAATAAGAGAGTTCCGAAATAGAATCATTGCAAGTCAGTGTGGACCTACTGCATAGCATCCCATGTGTTTGTTATCAGAATGTGTTTTAGGTAGTTTTATAAAACATTTTACTTTACGCCTTGAAAATTACATTGTGTTTGTTTATAAAATGACTTTTATATTGCTAGAGACTCTTTTGGGCATAGAAATGATTTCAGAATGCCATCATAGTTTGCATAATTCTTAAAAAAGAATTTCTGGACTGGCATTCTGCCCTCCCATCCCTACACATGCAATGCTTGCAGGTTATACTGCTTAGTAGGCCATTATTTTCTTGAATATCCATTGTTGTACATCAGGATTCCAACATGAAATGAATTTCCATGCATCAGAAAAGCATGGGACTTAATCACCAAGCTGGATTTTAAACAAAGCAACTCATTCCTGACAAAGGAAGTTAGAACATATGCAGAATATACTTGCTTCTACAATGCTTTTAAAAGATTATGAACAGTTGGGATAAGAGTTGCCAAAATTAAACAATGTCTTTTATGAGGAGAATAAAAGAAAAGTCCTGCTATAAAAATGCTTTAGAGTTCATTGAACTCTGCATATTCCAGCTCAGGTAGAACTGCAAATTATGACATTCATTATGAAACTAGGCTTGAATCTCTAATAGAAAAATGAGGGAGCCCAAGTGATGACCATTAAATTATACAACTTGTCATAAACTCTCTTATTATTCTATTATTCTACGTAGCCTCATCTTTTATTACATCTTAAATACAAACTAAAGGAACCACCAAAAAAGACCTTTTCTAGCAAGAACAGTAAAGTAAAATAGTCATTAAAGCACAGATACAAAGATTTAATAATAACATACAGTACATATTCAAACAAAATCAGTACATTATATTTAACTTTGAGTACCAGTAATCTATATTTAAATGTGATGTTCAATAAAATGATTAGAGAAATTAATCATTTTATTAACAGAGACAGTCTTATCCACTGAGAAAATAACTATCCCATTACTCTCTCTCAAGGTGGGCATTTCTTCTTTTATTTCTCCCTTTTATAGTTTTCATAGTATGTATATACTGATTATCATATGCTTTTTCAGTGAAGTAAATCCTGTTAAGAAAACACAAACCAATGGCATGAAAATAAGTATTTGTTCACAGACCTTCTGAAGCTAAATGAAATCCCTATATGGTTATTTTTAGATATGTGGGCAAACTGTTCCACTACATTTTTTTAACACATCTCAGAGCTAAATTGAGGGAGAGAAAAAAAGTTAATAAAAGGTTGAGCTCTAGTTGTGCTTATACCTCTTAATTTTTTTAATGCATTTAAAAGGGAATTTGAAATTCTTTCCTTTGTGCCTCTTAAGTCCTAATGGGCAGTTGAAGCCTTCTTAGCTAATGCTATTGGGACTTGTGGTTGGTGGTTGGTTAATAAAAACTGATCCATCAAAGCCAGAGATTATGAGACATAATACATACAGAGTTTACAAATTTTAATTTAGAATATTTCTTTTTTTTTAACATCTTTATTGGAGTATAATTGCTTTACAATGGTGTGTTAGTTTCTGCTTTATAACAAAGTGAATCAGCTGTACATATACATATACCCCCCGTATCTCCTCCCTCTTGCGCCTCCCTCCCACCCTCCCTATCTCACCCCTCTAGGTGGTCACAAAGCACCGAGCTGATCTCCCTGTGCTATGCAGCTGCTTCCCACTGGCTATCTATTTTACATTTGGTAGTGTATATATGTCCACACCACTCTCTCACTTCGTACCATCTTACCCTTCCTTTTGTAGTAGAGCTAAATACTTTCCTTTGAGCATGAAACTGCTTATTGGAGTGGAGTTACGTTTTGTCTCTTTTATATGAAACATATTCTGATTCATCATTCACAATTTATTTGCTTTATTCAAAGTAGAATGAGAACTTAATTGATAATTGTGAAGCAATATGAATGCCAAATCTTTCTAGATTGTTTTCTTTCTCTCCATATTTTAATGTCATTTTTCTCACATGTAATTCAATAACATCAATTCTTGAGTCTTTCCAAAGCATTGAACCTGTTTTTCATAGAAACAGCTCTTTCATTTCAAACATTTATTTTATCAGTATATAAAATATTTAATTAAAAATATAATTATAGTTACAAAAATAAGTGACATGAATAGGTTGGGGAAGAAATAGGAATAATTTATGAAAGTATACAGCTTGGCTGTTGGGAAGTCAAGTGCTCAAATTCTAAAGCATGGTATACAGGACAAGCCTTCACCAAATCCTAGGATTCAGACAGTGTGGTTTAGAAAGGACAAGAAGTTACTGGTAAGCCTTCAAGTCAGTTCTTTAGAGATCAGTTCAGAGTGCTTTTACTGAAAAATTTCAAAAGCCTCTGGATAAAATGAGAAACCAACTTTCAGTGCACCTCAAATCTACTTCAACTTTCTGTTTGTACACTTTGAACTCAGAACAGATTTGGAAGGCATGGTAGCTACTGACTTTAAAATGAAGTCACTAAACATTTTATTTTTTTGCAAAGTTTTGTGTGAAAACACATATTGAGTTGAATTAGGTACGACCAGAATTATAAAATTTTACTCTTTATATCAAAATGGGGGAAATAGATAATTTATCTTTTCATACTGTCATAATACCTCAAGTTTGCTGTCATGACCCAGAATGATTTGCCTAATGAATGAATGTGTTCATCATTTTTTTTAATTTAGTAATGGACATACAGATTCAGAGACTATAGCTACACCAATGTCTTTGCCCTTGTTCTTTACCGTAGTGAAATTAGAGATGACTTCACCTCTAGACTTCTCTAAGCATGGGTTGATCGTTTTTATTAAGCCTATGAATTGAGAAGGAATGGAGGTTTATTTCTTCCAGTTTATACCTGGGTGAGCTAGGAATGGAGAGGTTGGGGCACTGGAGGAAGGAAGTGCTGAACAACGTGCCTCCTTTAGTAAAAGGACACTTGAGTCCCCTGTAGAATCTAACTTTGTAATTCAACGTTGTGGGCTTGTAAAGGAAAAATCACAGGAGCCACATTCTATTGTTTAAAGCAAAGCAGAATGCTCTTCTCTACCTTTCTTACTTTTCCCCCTGCAGGTACCACCTCCAGGGTGGTACTGGAGACATTCAGCCAGCTGGGCTTTCCTGAGGCAGCTCTGTGTGTCTTTACATCTCTGTACATGGGTTTCCTCTGCCTCAGAAACCCTTCCCTCATCAAGAGCCAAACAAATGTTAACTCATCTTTCAACAGTCAGTCCAAAGGCCAGAGCCTCTAGGATAACTCCTTTGATTTACTCCTTTGGCATTATCATATCCTGGGCCTATTTAAGAGTAACACTATAGGACAAAATAAACCAGGAAATATGTTTATGTGAATGATCAATAAGGTTAGTCTGATCTAGCCTGAATTGAACTCTGGGTTTTGGTAATTTGAAACATGTGCTTATGCTGTTCATTTCTCCTTAAATAAACAGTAAAAATAACAATAATGATTGATTATATGCTGTTTAAAGAGTATAAATACTCTTAGGATATTTAAATTCATCATCTTATACTGATCCTTTCAGAACTGGACTTGTGTAATTGAACTACAGTATAGGATGGCTGTCAAAAGGCTTCATGGTCTCGTCAAATCCTGCACTGGAGGGGCACTTTGAGATCTTGGCCCCATATTTTATTTTATTCTATTTTATTGAAGTATAGTTGATTTACAACGTTGTGTTAGTTTGAGGTGTACAGCACAGTGATTCACATATATATATGTATATACATCCTTTTTCAGATTCTTTTCCCTTACAGGTTATTACAAAATACTAAATATAGTTCCCTGTTCTATAGAGTAGGTTCTTGTTGGTTATCTATATTATATACAGTAGTGTGTATATGTTAATCCCAACCTCCTAATGTATCCCTCCCCCCACCCTTTCCCCTTTGGTAACCATAAGTTTGTTTTCTATGTCTGTGGTTCTATTTCTGTTTTATAAATAAGTTCATTCGTATCTTTTTTTTTTTAGATTCCACATATAAGTGATATCATATGGTATTTGTCATTCTCTTTCTGACTTACTTCGCTTAGTATGACAATCTCTAGGTCCATCCATGTTGCTGCAAGTGGCATTATTTCATTCTCTTTTGTGGCTGAGTAAGATACCATTGTATAAATGTACCACATCTTCTTTATCCTTTCATCTGTTGATGGACATTTAGGTTGCTTCCATGTCTTGCCTATTGTAAATAGTGCTGCAGTCACAAGACCCATATTTTAAATAAAGCTAGTCAAATAAAAGGAAGCATGGTAGATTAAGGACTGGTAACCAAGACACTCATAGAACAAATGAAGAGACAGAGGAAACTAGAATATCCAAATGAGGATTTAGAAGATGCATTTGATTTGGAAAATATAAGTTTTTGATGACCTTTGAGAGAATAGTTTCAGCAGGAGATGGAGGGGAGCACAAGTTTGCATTAAGAGTAAATGGGTAGTAAGGAAGTGATAGCAGTTAGTACAGTCTATCTTTCAAAATGTTTAGCTAGATATCACAGTCAAACTCTTCAGTTAAGCAAAAAATCATGTCTAGGGTGCTTGTGACTATGGCAGTCAACTATCTATAAATAGAAGGTCACCTGGCAATAAGGGTTGATTGTATTCCCAACAATGTATATTTTTTTTGCCTTGTCAGCTGTTTTACTGACTGTAGAGTCACTTTTTTTCCCACCTAAATAGTATAAACTTAAGATATCCTACCAGGTATGTTTTATAGCCATGTAACAAATTGAATGTGCTTAATTTACATTTGTAGAACTCGGTATTTGAAACATAGGTGTTTATAAATAACCAGAATTTATTGTGGTTAGGCACAACTCAGAGAATTGTACCTCACTCAAATTTAAAATTTAAAGCAGGCTTATTCTTCTCTGCCACTCCACTCCATTTTGAAATAATAAAACATGATCTTAGCTTAGAAATTGGCCTTTGAATGGAATAAAAGTTCCAACAAATATTTTGATATGTATATTTCATCCTTATCTGTACTCAAAATGAATGAACTTTGAAAAGCAGAGCTAATTCTGTCACAGTATTTGGTGAAAAATGCTTAAAACACAAGGGAATGAGTAATTCTAGTGGTGCCATAGAGACCCAGGGATTCTAGAAATAATTCAAGGCACTGATTGCAATTTGAAGTTGCTGCATGAGCCCTCCTGGGGCATCAGTTAATCCCTTGAACTCTTCCTGATCTACTTTATTTAACAAGGGACCTAAAATTAATGGTATTACTTCTTTGATTCAATAAGTTAATGCCTGACTGTGTGAAACATGTGTCTGGCTCTCTTTGTAAATTGTGATGCAAAGTTATAGAATTTTACATTGTATCCCACCCTCAGCCAATCAACAGTAATCTTCTCTTTTCCCTGTATTTTTGAATTATTATAGCGGTACCTGTATTTTCCATATTTACACAAATTTTAACATTTGAGTAATTTGACATAATGTATTATAGACTACTGAGTATCATGTAAGTATGAAAATGTTTACATTAAACGTGTATATAAAATATTTAACAAAGCTGAACATTTGTGTATGCTATGACCCAGCAATTTCACCTCAGAAGATACGTTAAAATATTTATGACAGTTCAGTTCAATATAATCCCAAACTGAAATCCACTCAAATTGAGAATGGAATGGATAAATTAATGATAATATATTCCTATAATGGGATACCACGTAGCAATGAAAATGAACAAGATATCATTACACATAATTATATAAATTGATCTGGTAACTACAATTTTGAGTAAAAGAAGCAAGACACAAAAGCACATATGCTGATGAGTCTAATTATCTATCTACCTACCTACCTACCTACCTTTCTGTTATGAACTGAACATTTATGTTCCCCCAAATTAATATCTTAAGATCTTAATCCCCGGTATGATGTTATTTAGAGGTGGGGCCTGTGGGAGGTACTTAGGTCTAGAAGGTGCAGCCCTCGTGAATGGGATTAGTCCCCTATGAAAGCGACCTCAGGGAGCTCCCTTGCTCGTCTTCCCATGTTAAGACAAAACAAGAACTGTTCACAGAACTGTTATAAATAACGCATCTTCTGAAGTGGAATTACCTTTTATGAACCAGGAAATGGGCTCTCACCAGACACTGAGTCTGCTGATTCCTTGTTACTGGACTCCCTGCCCTTCAGCACTGTGAGAAATTAATGTTGTTTAAGCCACCCAGTTTATGGTATTTTTGTTATAGCATTCCAAATGGACTAAAACATGATGTATCACAGGCAAAACTGGCCTGTACTAGAGTTAAAAGTCAGGGTAATGAATATCTCTGGGGAGTTTGCTGTGAGAGGGTTGATGATATTATGCAGCACTGATGATTTTCTGTTTCTTGATCTGGGCGCTGGCTAGAAGGATGTGTTTATAAAAACTCATTGAGCTTATGATTCGTTCCCTTACTGTATGTAGGTTATGTTTTAACAAAAGTTGGACTTTAAAACACATACTTGCTAAGAGAAGCTTCCTAAGATGCCTGTTATGTGCCAGTTTATTCTCTATTAGCAAACAAATCAATAGAATGCAGTCTTAATATTTCAGCCTGTGGGGCTTCCCTGGTGGCGCAGTAGCTGCGCGTCCACCTGCCGATGCAGGGGAACCGGGTTCGCGCCCCGGTATGGGAGGATCCCACATGCCGCGGAGCGGCTGGCCCCGTGAGCCATGGCCACTGAGCCTGCGCGTCCGGAGCCTGTGCTCCGCAACGGGAGAGGCCACAACAGAGGGAGGCCCGCATACCACAAAAAAAAAAAAAATATTTCAGCCTGTGAGCTTTCTGAATTCAGAATTAATTGCAATGGAAACTGCAACAAATTAACTTGAGCAGATGACATTTAATTCTAATAAGATCAAATAGGAAATTGCCCTTTCTTAAAGATACTATTAGAGTGGTGTTCTACCTAATTAAAAATACTAAATCACTTGCTTTTGTTCATTCTATTTTTAAGAAGCATGGTATGGTAGGTAGCATTCATGAATCAAAAATTTAAATAGGGCTTCCCTGGTGGCGCAGTGGTTGAGAATCCGCCTGCCGATGCTGGGGACACGGGTTCGTGCCCCGGTCCGGGAAGATCCCACATGCCGCGGAGCGGCTGGGCCCGTGAGCCATGGCCGCTGAGCCTGTGCGTCCGGAGCCTGTGCTCCGCAACGGGAGAGGCCACAACAGTGAGAGGCCCGCGTACCACAAAAAAAAAAAAAAAAAAAAAAAATTTAAATAACATGTGAAAAGACACCTAGAGGTACCATTAAAGCACGTTCTCCAAAGTCAGATGAAGCTAATTTGAGCTTAACCTTATCAATCCAAATTCAGCAAATACAGCATACTGTGATGTTCATGAGAACTATATGTGGCAGTAGAAGACTTTAGATTTCAAAACATGGTAAGAGAAGACAAGTATAGTTGTAGCTACTATCCATAATAAGCATGTACTAGGTAAAAACCCAAGGAATAATTTCTTCTTATTGTTGAACAACACTCCTGGGGAAATATGCTTTAAAATTAGTTATCAGAAACACAATTTTGAAGTGACATAAAAGAGGGAATATTAAATTCAGTTTTTCTTGATTACTTTGTAAAAGACAAGCTTACCACTCCCTCCAGAAAATGAAGGAAGACAGTGTAACTGCTTCTCTGCCTCTGTTTCCATAATGGTGGGTACTAGAGAAAATATGCAATGATTATGGAAAGTTATTGCTTAGTGGAAATTATCAGAATTGAACTCAATACTATTATCACTGATCTGTATTCTCTGATTTGATCTAGCAATTATCAGATTCTGCTCATGATTGTATTTTGGCTACAACTAGAGTTTCTCTGTCCACATGTGAGGGGAAGACATTTCCATTTATTTGTGCAGAAACATATACTTTGAATGTCTATTTTGTACCAGGAAATGTGTTAAAAATATGGAAGTAGGTGCGTGATCTGTGTTTTCAAGAAATAGACACTAAAGACAAGGTATATAGGAAGGAAGAAATTGATACAGGACATATAAAAAGAATAGAGGGCAAATGGGAGCTCATGGCAAAAGATTTCCTTTGACCAGAGTGACAAAGAAGGCTTCATGGCATAGACAGAGTAAATGAGTTGAGTTGGCCGAAGTTTAAACGTGAGAAGGCAAGAGAATGACATTCCAGGGAGAAGAGTTAGAGCAAAGGAACAGAGGAGGAAAAATAATGGACATGGATAATAACAGTGAATCATTCACTGTGATGAGAACATAAGATATGATAGGAAACCATGAGAAGACTGAAAAGTGTACTGGAACCAGATCACGGAGGAATTAAGCATTGGCATTTTGTTCATTAGGCAAGTAACCCAAAGGACATTATTTATTGGGCAGCTGTATGTAAGATGTATTACTGCATACAAAGAACCCCTGAAAACCCCGAAGGAATATTGTAACTTGGTCTGCTCATCTATACAGGAGAAAAGTCAGGGTAAAGACTGGCAG
Organism: Physeter macrocephalus; assembly: GCF_002837175.3. NCBI lineage: Eukaryota > Metazoa > Chordata > Mammalia > Artiodactyla > Physeteridae > Physeter > Physeter macrocephalus. Next base: position 54,506,108 of record NC_041218.1, read on the forward strand.
AAAAAAAAAAATCTACAAGACTCATCTACTGTTAAAAAATATTTATTTTTTTCTTTAAGGAAGGAATGATGTAGCAAGCTTTCCTCATGCTAATTATATATATTTTTTGTTCCTTTATCTCCAAATCCTGCATTCCTAAGTACCTTTGCAAGCTCAGGTAGAGCAAATCTCAGATGTGAATAGAAAATGGAATGCTTTTAATTTTTAAATAATGCCTTCGTTATTGGAAAAATGGGTGTGACAAGATTAACCAGAATCATAGCACCCATTTTAGGGAGAAAAATAAGAAGTCATTGACAGTCATTTTACTTATACAGCCATCTGCACATTCATATCTAAATCCTTCTGGCATTTAAATATGCAGCTTCCAAATGCAGAATCTTGTTGAGAGGCCTGAGTGATTCAGAAGCCAGCAGGAAAGACAGGCACCAACAAATCTTTTTGTGGGCCCTTCATTCTAATCTTTTATATGGTTAGCCTTTTTATGAGCTGCTGTCACTGTGGAATCAAGCAAATTCCAGTAAATAAGCACACAGTTTCTTGGCTCTCCATCATGCAAAGGCCGGTCTGGTCGAAGATGAGATGTATGCAAGGTGGTTCAGGATAAGCTCAGAATAGAATGATGGAATCATTGAGTCTGTGAGGTGAAAGGCCCTTAGAGATGGCCTAGCTGAGCATTACATTGTGCAGAGATACTGTAGAGAACTCTGGACAAGTCCTAGGGTTGCAGGGAGTCCAACCTACATACTTAGACACATGAGCACACAGACACACACACATGCACACACACTTCAATCAAAGCAGCACCCCTTTGGTCTGCTTTAAATATAGTACTGAATTTTCCTCTGATAAATAGCAGTAGAAACTGCATGCCTAGTAGAGCAGCTTATGGAATCCCAGTTTATGGATTCATTTCATGGATGCTATAACAGTTTAGAAAAGGATAAATGACCTGTCTTTTTCCTCTTCTTCCCCTAGCCTTCTCTTAGAGATGAATGGTTAATAATATAATATAGTCTTTATAAGGTGTTTAACATAGGGTATGTTAACTTTAAATGCCATTTCTTTCTCCTGTTAAATTCCTTCTGAGTTCTGTGTTCATGATATTGTATTTCATGATTTCAATATTTATAAATGATGCTCCTTTGGTGCTTTTTTTTTCTGGTATTTAAAGAACACTCCTAACTTTCTTCCTTGCTACAGACACAGATTTCATCATCGAGTTCTATAGTTTCTATGAGTATGTGTTATCCTACTTTACATAAGCTACTCTCCCCAGCTATTACCATGTTTAGAGGCTAAGACCCAAGTTGTTCTACAGTTTCTAGAGAACCATATTTGAGAGAACCCACAACTTATGTATTAACCTAGATGCCTATTTGATATCAATATTATAATTAACGTATTTTCCAAACCTAAAATTGGTTGTCCTAGGGACAACCAAACAGGATATTTGAGATTAGGACTCTCCCAGAAAATCCGGGAACATTTTTGAGTTTTGATTTTGGTTAGGGTTAGTGCCTTAAAAGCCTTACTGCATTAAAAAATATGGAAGGCATGTCAAATGATTCTATCACTGCATTACAATTTATTGTGCCTCCACACAAATATTGATATATCAAACTATTTGAACCTGTACTTGTACAATGACAAGTTAGCCATTAAAAAGAAACCATGAGGGCTTCCCTGGTGGCGCAGTGGTTGCGCGTCCGCCTGCCGATGCAGGGGAACCGGGTTCACGCCCCGGTCTGGGAGGATCCCACATGCCGCGGAGCGGCTTGGGCCCGTGAGCCATGGCCGCTGAGCCTGCGCGTCCGGAGCCTCTGCTCCGCAACGGGAGAGGCCACAACAGAGGGAGGCCCGCATACCCCCCCCCAAAAAAAAAAAAGAAACCATGAAAATTTAACAATCAATAAAAACATGCATATGTTGACAATGTGAATAGTGATAATGCTAAAATAATTTTATAAATAAAAAATGTAAAACACCCCTTGCACATATATAAGGAAGGTGAAAGTATTTATAAAACAAATTACCACTGCCACAAATGGGGATATCTTAAAAATATTATTATACACAGTGTAATGCTAATTCCTGTTTTAGAAAATTTGATGAACTTTTAAAAAGTTTACTTTGTGCCACCTAAAGTTAGTCTTTGAGTGAGTAAGGAGATACCACACTATAAATAACAACATTTTAATTCTTATATAGAAAAAGTCTTTGCTTGTTTGATATAGTAATATTTATTTGATATTATTTTATAAGAACTACCCCCCAAAATTAGGGGCAAAAAAAGTGAAAACTGAAAGAAAGCGATTCCTGTCATGTAGCCAAATGCATAAAACCAAACATCTAAATATAAATACTTTCAGAGTTCATTTTCCCCTGTATTCGTATTTAAAGGTTACATTCCCTGCCCCAACTCTTCATTTGTGCAGAGAAAGGCAAAGTACTTTGTCCATATCTGAGGGACAGTTCCTGGTATGCCTTATGCCAACCATCTGACTTTGAAATAAGTAATCCCCCCCATAGTAATCTTTTCTTGATTAAAAATGACGTTTATAGGGCTTCCCTGGTGGCGCAGTGGTTGCGCGTCCGCCTGCCGATGCAGGGGAACCGGGTGCGCGCCCCGGTCTGGGAGGATCCCGCATGCCGCGGAGCGGCTGGGCCCGTGGGCCATGGCCGCTGAGCCTGCGCGTCCGGAGCCTGTGCTCCGCAACGGGAGAGGCCACAGCAGAGGGAGGCCCGCATACCACAAAAAAAAAAAAAAAAAAAATGACGTTTATAAAAAGGAAACAATATATTTGTTCACCTACAGGAGCCATGAGTGACATGGCTTAGTAGTTGTGTTGCATTTATAAATACATCTTTTGGCTACAGAGAAAATCACTTTTATTCTGCTCACTTAAAAAATGATAAGAGCCCTTCGCAATATAATCTCCAAGGAAACAATCATTTTGAGGACCTCAATAGACAAGACTCCTTTCTAATCTAAATCTTTCTGTCAAGATCTGATAAATTCTTTCAACCGTGATGACTGTCTTAGAATGTAATTCCAAAGGTACTCTCAGCATTTTGTCTGCAAAAGCACAAATATCAGAGTCCTTTGATTTTTTTGGAGATTGGCTTCATCCTTAGCTCTGCACTTGGAATGTTGCCTTGTGGGGCTCCATATTTGAAATGCAATGGCATATCTCCTCTAATCACTGCATTCACCACCATCAGCAGAGAATTAACCTTGGCTCTTAGTGTTTGGGATTGATCTCTCAATTTTCATTGTTTTTCTTTTGTTTTCTAACATAGAAACTCACTTAACCGGAAGAGAATATTTTCTACCTTACAAATTTCAATCTCTCATGTCTTTCTTGTTAGCGAACTGAAAATATGACAGTTCAGCAGTAAAAACATTACATTAATTTCTTTGAGTCATTTATCTTGGCTGAGTAGAAACTAAGGGAGCCTCAAACAAACAAACTGAAAACAAATAAAAACAAAGTAAAAAACAGGCTAAATAAGTGGGTGTCACACATCTAGACGGTAATTGTATAATCAGATGTCTTTTGTTTTAAAAAAATTATTTTAAATTGGAGCATAGTTGATTAACAATGTTGTGTTAGTTTCAGGTGTACAGCAAAGTGATTCAGTATACATATACATGTATCTATTGTGTTTCAAATTCTTTTCCCATTTAGGTTATTATAGAATATTGAGCAGAGGTCCCTGTGCTATACAGTAGGTCCCTGTTGGTTATCTATTGATATTTTAAATATAGTAGTGTGTATGTACATGTCAATCCCGAACTCCCAATCTATCCCTCCACCTCACCATCCTTCCCTCCTTGTAACCATAAGTTCATTCTCTAAGTCTCTGAGTCTCTTTCTGTTTTGTAAATAAGTTCATTTGTATCATTTTTTAATTCAGCATATAAGCAATATTGTGTATTTGTCTTTCTCTGTCTGACTTACTTCACTTAGTATGATGATCTCCATGTCCATCCACGTTGCTGCAAATGGCAATATTTCATTCTTTTGATGGCTGAGTAATATTCCATTGTATATGTGTACCACATCTTCTTTATCTAGTCATCTGTTGATGGACATTTAGGTTGCTTTCATGTCTTGGCTATTGTACACGGCACTGCAATGAACATTGCAGTGCATGTATCCTTTCAAACCATGTTTTTCTCCAGATATATGTCCAGGAGTGGGATTGCTGGATTATATGGTAGCTCTATTTTTAGTTTTTTAAGGAACGTCCATACCGTTCTCCATAGTGACTGTACCAATGTACATTCCCACCAACAGTGTAGGAGGATTCCCTTTTCTCTGCACCCTCTCTGGCATTTATTGTTTATAGATTTTTTGATGATGGCCCTTCTGACTGGTGTGAGGTGATATCTCATTGTAGTTTTGATTTGCATTTCTCTAGTAATTAGTGATGTTGAGCATCTTTTCATGTGCCTCTTGGCCATCTGTATGTCTTCTTTGGAGAAATGTCTGTTTAGGTCTTCTGCCCATTTTTTGACTGGATTGTTTGTTTTTTTGACAATTGAGCCACATGATCTGTTTGTAAATTTTGAAGACTAATCCTTTGTCAGTCACATTGTTCGTAAATATTTTCTTTCATTCTGTGGGTTGTCTTTTCATTTTGTGTATGGTTTCCTTTGCTGTGCAAAAGTTTTTGAATTTAATTAGGTCCCATTTGTTTATTTTTGGTTTTATTTCCATTACTTTTTCATTTTGGCACAAATAAGTTGAGTCAAGATATTTGGAAGATTTTGATATGCTATTAAATCCTAGGAATGTGTGACAGGTGACATTTAGTATAATGTCTTCTTGTGCCCTGGGCTTTGTCTACAGTGGGAAAAGTTTGGAGAAGCAAGTGAGTATCCATCCGTTCTAGATGAGTGAATCCCTGTGGAAACCAGGGAGTCTGAAAAAATTCAGCTTCCTCTCCCCAAAACACTTTCCTCACTTTCACATTTTATTGTCAGAAAGATTCTATTAACCAACTCTTTTTCTCCTGAAAGAAACACATCAGTATTTAAGAAGACTGTCCCCAAAAGACAAAAATTAATGGCATAGTCTTAGAGTTCAAAAGATACTTGTCAATTAACCAAAACCCTATTTTAGAGATAGGAAAACTAGAGATAAGAAACTAGAGATAAGAAGTCACACATATCAAGCTGGTTGTAAAGCTAGGTATAAACTTGCCTAGTTTCCCTGTCTCCTACCTCAAAAGAAGAGTCACACACCATTTATTGCATTTTCTTCATAAGAATGACTTTTTAAAATTATATGTCCAATTTAGGTAAGATAAATGTTTGCTGACACAGAAGTTTTAAAAAATCAACCTAAATTGAGCCAAGTTTTCAAGGATAACATAAATTTAAAAATACATAAAATGTGTAAAGTGTTCCTTTTAAATACCAAATTATCTTATGTATTTCACAAAAGTATTTTAATATAAATATGTATCAATGTTTTAATTTTCAATATTTATTATGAACCTACAAAATATTCAAGTGAGCAGTTAATTTCAATATATAATTCATTGTTGATTAGCCGTCATGTGCAGCAACCACTGTCAAGTAGCCATAAGGTACAAAAAAATATCTTTTATGACACAAAATTGTCACCTAAATGATGTTAATGCCTCATAAACACGGATAGAGTGCAAAGAAGAGTCCACCAAATTATTGAATTTGCTTTCAACTCAATGCTGAATAATTTATCAGCTGTTAACAATTATGCCTACAGAGTATGAATTAACTATCTCATCAACTGAACCACTTGTTATTACTTCAGTAATGTTTTAAGCTCTTTATAATGAATCATAAAACCTATATTAAAAACATATTTGAATGACATTCAACTGTATTCTCATCCTGCACTCAAGCATTCTCTACCACCTTCATAAGACAAAGGTAAAATATACCACCAGGCTAAACAGAATACATGAAAAAAGAGAAAAATACTTGCCTGAGGATATTATGTAGGGAGCAGAATAAAAAAGCTGTAGCCAAGTGGTAGGGGAAAATTCTGAACTGGATTTTTTAGAAGTGCATCTACCAAGCGTATTTTTCATATAAGTTGTACCTCACTCATGGAAAGGTAAATGTGTGAAGAAACTTTATCAGGCAACAAAATGATTATTGACATTTATGCAAAATTATGAAAATAGCTTGCATTTTTAGGATGAGATAAAGAAATAGCTATATACTGAAAAAAAAAATATTGATGCTGCTCAGCTTGGGACAGTATCTGCCGGGATCTTTTCTGAACAGTGGGAGAATAAAGAATTCTTATTAGGAGTATGGAAAATAAATTAGAAGGACTAATCATTAATATTTTCACATTGTACATATTTAAAGGGTACAGCTTAATGAGTTATGACATACATATATGCCCACGAAGTCATCACTACAATCAAGATAGTTTCAAACATATGTCATCATCAAACGTTTCCTAGTACCCCTTTATAGTTCCTTCCTTCTACCCCTCCACCTGTCCCCAGTTCCGAGTACCACTGGAAAGAAACCAAATGCCTATTAACAGGGGGATGGATAAATAATTGTGATATATCCATACCATAGAATGCCATCCTACAATTAAAATGAACAAGTAATATACACAACATGGATTAAACTCAAAATAGTTATGCTGAGTGAAAAATCAGACAAGAATACATTTTTATAAAATCTTAAGAAATACAAAGCCACTGGATTCTATAGACAAAAAATAAAACATTAATATTTAATTAGTTTTTTTGGTAAGGTGTATATGTTATTTAATTAAGAATTCAGTTTCATGTGCTTCAGTTCCTAGGGCCCAAACAAAACAGTACAAAACAAAAAGTCCTCAGTGCCTGACTGTAGCAAGTTCAAGAATTCCTTTAGAGCTAATACAGGTTTCCACAAAAGTCTGACAGAAAGAGGGTAAAAAGCAGATGCAAAATATATAAAAGTTTTAGTCACAAAACCAGCTCTCCATCTGGTGATGGCTTCGTTTTGCAAATTTGTCTTCTACCAAAGAACATATCTGCATAATAGCTCTTCCATTTTTTTCCCTTTTCCTTCCATTGACTGATTACAATCATATTTTATATGTGTTATAAGTTTTCACATCTTATCTCCATTTTGTAACTTCTGCATTAATACAAAAAGGGGAGACATGTTTTTGAAAGTTTACTTATGAGGAAACGGGAACCTTAGCTATTAATTTAATATCTTTGTCACTTGGTCACTCATTGGAATTCATAGTTAGCTCATAAGAACCACTCAGGGTCTTGATTTTTTTCCCTTATTATAATAGATTGTTTATGCATAGGTTGGTGCAGTTAAATTTAATTTAGTTAAATGGAGACACCAGAAAGTGGAAATTTTTCTGCATTTTTAGCTTTGAATATTGAAGAAACTTGATCTCATTTTTATCTGAATAAATTATTCTTCAATCGATTAGCAAATTGAATGCTTAGATGTTACTAAATATCTTTTAAAGTAATGACTTTTTTTAAACTTTTTTATTATTTTTTTGTGTGTGTGGTATGCGGGCCTCTCACTGTTGTGGCCTCTCCCGTTGCGGAGCACAGGCTCCGGACGCGCAGGGTCAGTGGCCATGGCTCACGGGCTTGGGCTTAGTTGCTCCACGGCATGTGGGATCTTCCTGGACCGGGGCTTGAACCCGTGTCCCCTGCATTGGCAGGCAGACCCTCAACTACTGCGCTATGAGGGAAGCCCGGTAATGACATATTATTGGTTTATTTTGACATACAGATCTGGTCATTAAAGATTGATGAATAGAACACTGACCTTAGGTTATCCAAGTTTTCATGAAAATATTAACTAAATGGCCAACAAAAGAAGAACTGACAAATATCAGCAGATAATTAAAACTTTGCAAACTTATGTTTGATTATAATACTAGCTTGATCAACTCATGAGTTGATTTAAGGCACATAGGTTAAATGGGAATATTTTTTGGAAATGCTACCACACAAACACATATACACACACATAAGTCATTTTTAAAGCTTTTATTTGCTAAACAGACAAAATAATTGGTGTGGGTCTTGACAGCCTTTTTAGTTAAAGCCCATAGAATTTATCCTTGCCATTTCGTTATTAATAATAAAATGCCTAATGTTTAAATCACCTTCCAAATTTGTGGTCACACTGAGTGAGTGCCTATTTCTGTACAATAATAGTAGCATTTGTAAGAATACACTTTTTTCTTCTTTTAGTGAAAACATTATAGAACCAGTTAGATCATAATGCAGTTAGTGAGAGACACTAAGTTGGCAAATGTTTTATACTAAATAAAAAATAAACCTTGAGACCTTGATATTATTTGTCATGTTACCTAAGGAATATTGTCACATAAATGTAACAAAAATTAATACACATCCTTACAGAAAGAGTATATATTTATTGTTAATCTCCAATGTAGATTCCTATATGTTATACATTAATAAACTTTCAAATCATGATTTTTGTATAGGGTAGTAAAAATATAACAGAAAATATCCAAAGCTTTTTTTTTTTTTTTAAATAACGAAAAATGTCCTTGAAAAAATTAGTGTCTCTGTACTCCTGCCAAAGGCAGAAATCCAAAAGATACAGTAGCAAAAGGCCAGGTCAGGAAGTCAGCTCAGCTCATCATCTATAGTAGAAAGCAGAGCCTGTTTACAGAAAGAAAAATGTATGTTTAATGCAAAGAGCATTATTTCTAACAAGTAACTTATCCAGAATACGGTACTGTGGGGCATTTAGAAATAAAAAAGAGTCAGCAATAACGGGCACTCGTGTCCTCATACGGGCATGATTAAGGGTCTGGCTGAGGTTTCCGCTTGTTTTTGCATTGGATTTTTTTCCCCTTTAGTTTGCAACACAAAGACAGGTCCCATAGAAAGAAGAACTTGTCATCCACATAGTATATCACTCAGTCGGGTACGGATAACTAAATCTCTCCCCTGTGGGAAGAAATGCTTTTTATTGGGCTTTGTGGGCCCATTCTTTGTACATTGTTGGATGTCAGTTATGGGAAGCTCGGCTCCCCTTTCCTAATGGAGCCAGCATCTTTTAGTGCAATCCACAGGGTCCACCCCCGCCCCGCCCCCATCAAGTCTCCATTCCCAACCCAGACACTTCTGCTCTCAACCAGCCAGATATCTGTCTTTAATTGTCACTGTGTATCGCCTTCAAATCTAATGCCGTGTTTTTCTATTTGCTGTTAAACTGTGTAAAAACAAAATGAAACAAAACAAAACCTAGAAAATATAAACAGATAGCAATATTAGGCTGGTACTATGCCAAGTACTTCATTTGATTTGTTTCCACAATCAGTACCACCGTCCTTGAATCAGTTACTGTTATCACGTGCTCCTGTTTGGGGATGAAGACACAGATAAAGATGGAATTGCTGGGTCCTCCCGCCTCCCCCCACTCCCCGTCATGAGGAACAGACCTTTGATTTAAACTCAGTCTGTCTGATCCAGAACTACACTCCTAACCACAAGGACATGTTGCCTCGTCTATTTTTAATAACTTAAAACTTCCTAGACACCCTTCCTCCTGGTATATTTCCACTTTGGCCACTACTTCAACATTTTAAGACTATAGTTTTTTATCTATAGCTATCGATGATAGGTAGGTAGATAGGTAGGTAGGTAGGTAGATAGGTAGGTAGATAGATAATGTGACTGCTGAGTGGTACCTGGAATGGTATTAGGTGCCTTTTATGTTTGAACTTATTTAATCATTGTAATCATCATGTGAAGGTGACATTACTATCCATGTTTTACAGAATTTAAGTGAAGCATTGAAGGCCATGGAGTTTGCAAGCAGTTGAGCTAGGATTCATACTCTTACCTTGATCTCTGTTCCTCCCTAGATGGACATCCAAAGTGCAGCTATTGTGGTATTTGGGCGCACAATAAACCAGGAGGGATACTCCTTTGTGAGTGTTTGCTGCTACTCTTAGGGAGTGCCTAATGGTATTTATTTACAAGTTTAAGGACATTATCATTTCTTATCAGTGAAGGTTCTCTTTTCTTTTTATACTATAATGACTTTTTTTCCCTACATGTCCCTGCTATCACGGCAGCTAGTACAGAATAGAGATTTGCTGACAAATTCATCCACTAGAGAACAGATTCCAGCCCAGAGTTGTAACAGAATATTCATGCAGACAACAGCCAGTCAAGATTTTCCATGGCATAATTGATGGAGGCAAAAAATTCTATAGGAATTAATTTTTAAAATCACTTAATCGTGCTTTGGTGATCAAAGTGAACTCAGACTTTGTGTAAAGACTCTGAAACAAGAAGCAGTGAGTCCAAGAGAGATGTCCTGGGAAAATAATCACAAGGAGGACACTGAGGAAAAACATGGGCAGAATCATAATTCTTATGTTAGTTACTGGTCAGAAATAACACCAGCTGTAATAGAAGAGGAGACAGGGAATAGGATTCCATTCTCCCTAAAGTCTGTATGGCTTCTTGTTTATCAGTACATAGAGTGAAATCTGTATTATTCTCATTACAAAATGTAGGTTGATTCATTCGCAGTAATACTTTATGCCACCTTCTTAAACTCCAGAATTAAAGACTGATCAAGTGACATTCATTTTTTTATATGTAAGAGTCAAATACAAGACCATTAACTTAGATTCTTTGTAAAATTCTATCTTAATACGTTTATTCTACTTAGGTATGTAGGCACATTACAAAGCGTCATGGTTATTTCCCTTCTCTGAATACATATAGCACTTTAAATCCCCACCATATTACTGTATATTCCTTTCTGTTTTCACTTGCAATTTGTGAATTAATTCTGTCCCTTCAGGGGGTCTGAGAGTCTCTTGAAGACAGGAATTATGTGTTATTATTATCTTGCACAGTAGAATAACACAGTAACTAATCCAAACCTTTATAATACAACTAAATCCCCACCATACATTAAATTCCTTCAAGGGCAGCATAGAAGTTAAAAAAAAATCATTATAGCTATGAATTCTTTTATCTTCTGCTTTTTCTTCTCTTTCATCTAAGATATCCTTCCAATATCAGAAAAGAAGGTAGCTTCCTCATTTCTAAAGCCAGTTTTAGCACTGGCTCAGCTCAGTGCTCAATCCACTGTAACTGTAACTAACAATCTATGGACTAGCAAAGCTCTTAATATATATTTTTTAAGCTTAGGAGAATAAAGGGAAGAGGAAGTCCTCTACTGAGAGTGATTCTGTCTCCTTCTGTAGGAGATGGTTTAAAATTGAAATTTTTCTATTTCTGGCATTCCAAGAGTGCGAACATACTTTCTAAATATGATGTTAAATAGATTTTGACTGTGTTGTTTAAGAAAAGAAAGAGAATATCTATAGACCTAGATCAGCTTAAAGACTGCAGATGCTCATTTATCCATTTCGAGGTTCATAGATGCAAAATTTGGTCGTTTAGCTCAATCTTCTCTTCCAAGTAAGGAAATAGTCCTCGTAGAATTTGTGGCTCTGCTATTTTTCTCCAAGGTTGGAGTCAAGGACTTGAATTAGCCCAGATCTGCTACTTATCATTCTACATCAACCTAGGCAAACCAAAGAACTTCTGGATTAAATTTCTTTAACTAGAAAAGATTTTCTAAAGTCCCTTCCATGCCTGTATGGCGATTCTGACTTTTTTATTCCACTTCTTTTACAGTGGACCCACAACTTCTGTTCTATTGTAGCTGGCTCTCTTTCCAGACTAGCTCTATGCACAGTGCACACACACACACACACACACACACACACACACACACACACACTCACAAAATCGCACACAGTAGACTGGGGCACGCTATATGGCTTATTGAGTGGGTGCTAGTGTTAACAATAAGTATGGATCCTCCGACTGCTCAAGCAGCTGTGAAAATCTGTTTCAACTCTTCACCACAGTCTGGGTGAGCTGTACTATCAGTTCTGCCTTTATGACACATACTAACTTTTGCCCCAGTTTCCAGCTCATCAGCCTTTCTGACTTCAATTGACAATTGTTTTTATTTTCAATAAAGCAAGAGTGTATCCATAAAACTGGTATACACCCTTTCTTTTTGAGGATTTTTGAAATCAATGACCCAAGTTTTACAAAAGTTCTATGAGAATAATAATTAATAGATAAAATATGTGACAAATATTTCTTCCAAAATGTATGACAACAGAGCCAAGTTTTGTACATCATTTCATGATCTTGAAATGAATGTAATGTAGTTTATAGCATTTCCTTTAGCCCATGTGAATGCCTTCCTCTCAAAGAAAACTGGCATTTTAATAGATTTCCTTTACTTTGACGCATTTTCCCAGCTTGAAGTTAATATTTCAAGATTTGAGACACAGAGCTTCTGTATAGCATACTTCTTTCACAATTGCTAGTTTTCTCTAAGTCTGAAAGTAAATTACCTATTAGAATTTCAATAGATAGAACCCCGGAGCAGCCAGTTTGAAATAATGAAGTGCCTTTGTGAGCACAATCACTTTTTAAACATCTCTGGTTATAGAACAAGTAAACCAAATGTAGCAGACCTTTTCATCAAACAAGATAGCAAATGTTCAGAAAAAGCAGCAAGAATGTCCTCGGAGTTTTGGCATTTATCTGGTTTGTGTGTCCTTTTTTAAAAGCAAAGACTTTGGCTTTATACTATTTTAGCACATCATTTTAGGAGTTTCCAGGCCTGTTTTAGCACATGTAGAACAGAAACACGGCTTTTTAGAATTGTGCAGATGAATTCCAGAGCAACCTGAGAAGGCTTAGAACAGGAAGTGACTTGACAATCACCTGAATCTTTTTGAAGGGAACACCGTTAATTCCCATGCAAAACTGAAGCAGTGTCTAGGTCAGCATCTCTTAATGACAATTCCTCCCCTAGATAGCTGTTACAGATGTTGAATTTTTTTTTAATGGTTTGTAATTGAGCAGGTGTCACTAGCAACTTTCCAGAAAACTTAGTTACCTGACATTTTTTCTTGATTTCTCCTATGTTAGAAAATGAAATGTCAGACACTATTAATTGCATTTTTAAAATAAGTAGTTACAGCAGGAGTAATGGGTAAATGAAAGTGCTTCCTGTCTAATGCACAATAGATGTATTCATTTAAATGTATTCAATTTAGATGAATGCAGTATGTCTATATTCATTACAGTTATACATATCTGTGGGCGGAATTGATGGAGTGGTAATTACTACCTTTATAAATGAGACACTATTGTCAGTCTGGGGGAAGAAAACTCATTTTCTTATCATATTTTACACACCCACACAATAGACTCATTCTAAAATCTTTCTTTCAAATACAGAAATTTTACCCGTGAATTTCCAGTGGATCTAATGATTATAAATATGGTCTGTCAGTAGTCCTGCTTTTCTCAAGGGTTGCTGAGGGTTGCTCTCTCTCGTGGAAAATGACAGAGCGGAATTGGGGATCTCAAGATCTCTCCATACAAAGGAGCCCTCCTTGTCATCTGGCCCCACCCCTGGAGCTCAGCCATGTACATTACATAACATGGATTAGATTATTTTTACATCATGCATTGTTTTTCTTTGAGTTCAATGAAGGTAGGACTATCAAAATGTGATTTCGTTGTACACTTTTATTTTCTAAATACTAGACTGTTTTTTAAGAGCATTTTTAGGTTCATAGCAATATAGATCAGGAAATACAGAGAGTTCCTGTATACTCTCCCCTAATTTTATATATAGTTTCCCTTATTATTAACTTTTTATATTAGTGTGGTGGGTGAGTGTTACAGTTGATGAACTGAAATTGATGTGTTATTATTAGCTGAAGTCTATATTCCACATTAGGGTTCACTCTTTGAAGTGTACAAGTATATGGGTTTTAACATCACCATACTCGTTTCAGGTTTTCCAGTTCTCTCCCCTTTAGCACAATAACTAAACAGGAAAAAGGTCAGAAAGAAATTAAATATATTCATTCCTTCACTCACTACATTTATTCATTCATGAATTCATTAATGGACGTTTGTTGGGCATGAACTCTAGGCCAAGGACTGCTGTTTAATGGATTCGACTTTGTCCTTGACCCTGGGTAAATTTTCATATATTTTCATGTACTCTCTTTTTCTCTCCCACCCAAAAATATTGCCTGTTTTTACTGGTGAGGGCTGGTATGTTCTCTGTAAGAGACTGGTAGTCCTTGCATCTTGATGGGCTCATACTACACGGTGGCCAGTAAATCTCATTGGTTTACATGTATTTTACTGTTTCATTGGTTGTTAAAAATACTCTGAAAACCAATCCATAACATTTATGAACTTGTGCAATGCAGCATCTGTATCCCATCGGTAAGCAGTATGGAAATTATATGTGCGCCTTTTTTCCTTTATGGCAGACATGCGTAGTTAGGTAATAAAGCAATAGCTACTGTTATGATTATTTTAGGGTACACCTGGGACTGCATTGTATACTTATGTGTTTTTCTGGTAGAGGAACTGTGTATTAATTTATGCTGAGGAAGATGAAGTTGGTGGTGTAGAATACTGATGAACAATGGTTCTAACAGATATGCATGTGTTTTTCAAAAATAACCTCTGTTCAAATGCAGCCAATTAGGAATCTTCTCCAAAATAAGCAGTTATACAAGCAAACTTTAAATATTTAATTGTTGCTTCATGAACAGAAATGCAATCATCACTCTGGCATCTTGCCAGTAAGTCAGAAATTCATCGTTCTTTCCAAATTAGAAGCGATGCTGAGATGTTCCCAAAGCATGCCACCCGGTGATAAGTTCACATATTTAATGTGGTTGTATTCATCTTCTCATCTGGGAAGCTTGAATGAATCACTAGTAAGAAGGGAGAAGGTCTTTTTCAAATCCAGGAAGTGGCTGACATTATACCTACCTGGACATTGCTGGAAAGGTCTAACTTTGGTCGTGTCCAGTTCAAGTCTGGGAAACCAACACTTGATTCTCAACAAATTGTAAGGAGAGCTATTGATTATGGTAAGACAGGAGGAGCATTGGAAATCAATAATCTATAGTTCTGATTGTGAATCTGTATGCAGTTGCCACCCTCTATTACTTTAGGCTAATACTTCAGTAAGCTCCTTAGACCTCAGAATCCGTATTTTTTTAAAGGATTGTTCCAAAAGTTCCATGTATTTAGAATCATACTCATCTGTTTATTCTACCATCATTTCAACAGTTTAATTTCCCATGATATAACTTAACCTTGCCACAGTAAGCCAAGCTATGTATTATGTAGAGGGAAAAGCATTCTCTGGTTTTTACTCATTAATTTAACTTATTCAACAAATACTTACTGAGTTTCTTCTAAGTAACAAGTAACATGCTAGATGCTATAGAATACAAAGACCATATAAAAGAAGCCCGTCACATCTTTAGGGAAATCAATATTAGTAATATTAATGTTAATTAAGGGCATCCAGTGCTGTCTTGACTGTGTGTGGGATTTCTAAACAGTCCAAAAGTTAAAAACAAATTGTGAGATAAAAACATCTGAAAATCCTATTTATGGAAACCAAATTTGATTTTACTATCAGGGACTGTGCTTTCATATGAGATGGTGGGTTGAAGAGGATAAGGATTCCTCTCACTTGCTCAGATTTTCATCAGAAAATGAAAGTTGCTTTATAGACTCATAGGAGAATGGTATTAATTTTTAAAAAAATTTTTGTGTCACATGGATACAATGATACCCATACATATAACACAAAGACACATACGCACAAAATATCCAGACATCAAGTACCTACTTTTAGCATACACTGTACTAAGTGCTTCCGTGAAACTGATCTCATTTTATACTCACAACAATCCTTCAAGCTACTCACTATTCCCTTTAATTTATCCTGAGAAAACTGAAAATTTTAAGTTTAAACTGCTGTAAGAATAGGCTGAGATTCAATTTAGTCAGTCTTCAAACACTATTTTTTTTCTCTATCACAAAAATAAAATAAATACATGAAGAAACCCATCTAAATCAAGTTTCCCATTACCCAATCTATTACAGAGATGCAAGGGGACAATGGGAACCAAAAGAGATTTTTTGAATCAGCGACAGCCACTTGATCAGAGGAGGAGGAGAATTTACTATCTTTGAAACAGGATTTGCTCTGGGGCCAGTGTAACAGAACAGGTTAGCGAATATTAGAATTCTTAAAGCAATCTCTTACACATAACAGTGAAAGGTCAAATGTGAACTTTCATGCAAGGAATGTGAATTCAGTTCTCAAAGCTCCGAGCTGGTATTGCCATCAAGGAGATACGAAGAACAGCAATTGATTTCTTCTCTTCCTTTTAAATAATCAAGGCACATATTCACAACCAGCAGAACCGGACTACCACCTTGTATTTTCCTAGTGCCCATGTCTCAGCTTCAAGAGCTTTATAGATTTTTAAAATTATAATTAGTCCTCTTACTCTCTCTGGGAGCTAGGGGTTCTGTATCATTCCAAATCTACCAAAACAGTTAGTAGAGACAGCTCAGAATTATGCAGCATCTGGATAAAGGCTAATTAGGGCAGCCATGAGCCTGGTGATTAATAGCTCTGAAGACAGGCAGGTCTGAGTCTGAATCCAGTCTCTGCTCTTCAACACTGAGTGAGTTTCTAGATGTGTTTGTGCCTTGTCTTCCATGTCTTTATATTGGATAATAAGAGATGATACTTAGTAAAGTCGTTGTGAAGATTGAGTTAACAAATATGAAGTGCTTGGCAGATTTCTATTTTACAAAGAGAGAGCAATGGATTTTAGTGTGTAAGCATCATTACAATAATAAAAATAATTTGGTAGCAAGCATACATATTTCTAACTAAACACATTACTCTAGTCAGAATACTTGCCACTTTACAGACACACTTGTTATATGCATGAACGTAAAATTCTTCGTGTGAAAAAGTGTATTTTCTCTCTTTGCACCCAAAATATTAATTATGAAAAGTAATTAATTACTATGGAATTCTTACTGAACTGCAACATAATTACCTACTGGCAATGCCTAATGTTTTAAAAATGACTTATTAAGATAACTGTCATATTCAATTTCTAATTCATTTTCAACATTTAATGGATCATTGAGAATGCTTAACAAGAAGTTTTCTTTTATTTCATAAATGTTATTTTTTCTATTAAATAAGCTTCCAAAGTCTCCTCTTCTAGGCAAACTGTGAGAAGGGAAATTTGTATAACTAGCAAATCAATGATACAGCTATACATCAAATGTTATATGTCTAATGTATTATTATGGATTTTATTTAATTTTAAAAACTTACTGATACTGAGAATAGGTGGCTATTTACTCCTTTCATGTTTATTCCATATCTCAATATATTTAAAGACTGCAATTATTTCAGAGAGTAAATCTCACCTTAATTTGCCTTCAAAGCTATTTGACCAGTAAAAGTATCTTGTCATTAAACAAAAAGGCAAGAAATGCTGAGAACTTACAGCATATCTAGTGCTATGTGTGAAAAAGAGAGAGAGAGAGAAAAAATCTGACTTTTTCTTCAAATTATTCTTAACTAGTATGAACTAGGTAAATTCTATAACAACTTATGATTATCACTGTATTGCAGTTTATGGTGTTTACCTGTTCATATATAATTATCCCATGCTAGACTGTAAAACTCTGAGGTTTCTTACCTAGTAAGAAACTGATGATTACAAGTTGCTTAACAAGAGGTTCTTGACTGTTTAAGTGCTTCATAATAGTGAGATGAATGTGTGGTTAAATGAATGGATGAATGATTGAGTGGATGGGGCAGCGTGATACAATGGAAAGTGCACCCTTGCTTTACTGTTAGCTGATTTTATTCAAATCACGAAATTGCTAAACATCAGTTGCCTCTTCTGCTAAATGGCAGGATTAGATAGACTACATGATACCTCCCCTACTAGTCTGAGACCTTACCCTCCAGCCTTCTGGCACATAGAGATGGACCAACTCCACTCAGCTCCAGCTCCATAGGTAGTCCACTTTGACACTTCAGAGCAGGTCTACCTTATGCTGAGTAATACCATGGACCACTAAGTTATAGTTCTTTTACTAAAAGTCAGCTCCAGCTCTAATCTCAGTTTTCAAGTTTTGTCAAAAGTTCTTAAGGATTTTTTATTTCTTTTCCTCTATGATTCCTCTATCCCTACCCAACTCTTGGCTTGTAGTCTCCTCTGCCTGATATATCTACTCTCAGGCCTCAGTTTCCCCATTTCTATTCCCTAGTAACTGCTGTTGGGTTTATGCTTTTACTTCTGGCTTTGAGGGACACACTGGATTGTGAACTCTGTATGTTTTGCTCATGGCATTTATATCCCACTGGTGCATCCTTCCTCTCTCAATAAGGGGACTAGGATATGCTGTGGGAATATCATTAGTCCCTTATAGGGAAGAGAAATGGGCATATCAGCACCATTTCCCGGCAAGAAAAATGAAGCAAGAAATAGGGCATGTAATTTAGTCTGATGGCTTTGTAAAATGTAAACATTTGTAGGAGATGGTATATGACTAAAATGTTGGTAGAACTCTCATAACATTTTTCATTGAGAGTCATATATTATAATATCATAATTAAAGGGTGTTTTAGAAATAAAAAATGTTTAGATATAGATGCCAAGAGTAACTGGAAAAGCTCCACTCCTGGCCATGGAGCTATTGTCACAAAATCCTCTCCAAAATCTGGAATAATAAGAATACAGATTTTTAACTAGAGATTCACCCTGAACTCTCAGTCGCCACCCCTACTCCACTCCCAGTTAACATAGCTGAGGCAGAGCTGCTCAATATCCAAGGCACATGGCCAGTTTTCTGAGGTTGTTGTTCCTGGCTCATCATAAAGTAAGAAGCACTCTGGGTAAACCAAAGTGGTCCCTGTTCCAATCCAATCCCTGCAATGATACTGAGAAAGGGCATAACACATTTCTAGTGAGAAAGACTGGATGAAAAATAATGGTTTCCCCTGATTCTAAGTGTACTGCATCAAAAGATATGCTCTACCTCAATGCTATACTGCTCCCTCAATTATCAAGTGACTATATTATCTCCATTCTTTGAGTAACTGGGTTTTTGTCTTGAAATCGGTGTCCACCTTCTCATTACTGGATACATCCTGTCAAGTAGCTTTTATTTGCCTCTTTAGCCTAGAATGTAATCACATTTCTACGTCAACTCTCTTAGATAGGCAATCCAGATATTTTGTCTAGTTTGATCTTTGTTAATGTTACTCATGTTCTTCCTGCTTCTTGCCATGTGTTTTAGACACTTATATTTGGGCTTGAATCATTATGTTCCATGTCTGAATTAATTGCCCCATCACTTCTCCCAACCCTGTAGAATCTGCCTAAATTCCCTGTGTTTGCTTTCTTGTCTGGGTAGTGAGAGCCCTATGATTTAGGATTATGGCCTAAGTTCTTTTTATAGAAGGTTAGTCATTTTGGAGAAACAAAGCTGAAATCCATTCTTTATTTTGTTCACCCATTCTTTATGCATATTTATCTGGTAACCTCTAAGTGCCAGTCATTCTTTTATTTAGGCCTTGCGATAATAGAGAAGAACTTGCAGAATGGTAGGAGGCATGAATATGTAAGCCAGCATTATCTATTAATTTATGTAATGCATATTAAATAAGCACCTATTCTGGGCTAGACAATACGTTTGGCACCGTGGACACAAAAATGAATAAAACACTTCCTGCCTTCAAAAGATTTATGGGAGCCATAGACATGAAAACAAATCTTTTAATATCATGTGGCATGTCTGCTAGTAGAATTAAAGAGGGTAACATGGGAGCATGGATTGATATAAATGACACTGATGAGGTAGGAAGGAGCTTGTATGGTATATTAAGGGGATTGGCCTTAAAGGGAGATGGTAAAGCACAGCTGTTTACTAACAAAGGAGGTAGGCATTGGTTATTTGAATTCAAATCCTTTCTGCACTTGGTAACTCAGTGACCACAAGTGTGTGATCTCTCTGAGTGCTGGTTGATGCATCTGTAAAATGTAGATTAAAATAGAACTTATTTTTATAGGGTTGTTGTGAGGAACAAATGAGATAATTCACATACTTAACCTAATACCTGGCACATTGTTTATGCTCAATAAGCATTTGTCACTATTGTTCTATAGGCAATGAGAGAATTCAGGAGGATTTTAAGCAGGAGGATGATATGGCCAAAATTCTGTTTGAGATAGAGCATAGTCAAAATTGTAAGCGTAATAATTTTGAAAACTGTGCAATACACTCATTGGCAGTGTCTAGCAGGAGTTGATGCTTGTGGGAGAAGCTTAGGCTGGAGTTAGAGATTATGGATAGATAAGGCTCTAACTATAGTATGAATGGGGTCACCCAGGGAGAGTGTGTGGAGTCGATAATTCAGTGGGCCGAAGATGGAATTGTGTGGAATACAAAAAATGTAAGGGGTAATATCAAAGAAAGAAATGTCCATGAGAAAGACAAAGTAGGAATGATCATAGGTGTGTTTAGTAATAAGCAACATAATGGAGGCTTTCTCCTCCTTGAAATGTCATGGAAAATGATTCCCAGAGGGGGCAAAGAGATGGGTATTGGGAAAGGAGTAGAAGCTCACCAATTTAATAAGGTGGGAAAGGCACTGTGTGAAGAGAGAATAGTAAGTCCCAACACATGATCTCAGGGAGGCTAAACACGAGCAGTAGGTGAACAATACAAAACAATGCAATCAGTGCCCCAATAAAATATTGTAGTGGAGAGGTCTTACAGTGTTTCAGATAGGTCATTGGATAGGCAGAGGAAATGGGGGTGAGTGTTCCAGTTAGGTGAGTCAGCAGAACCACACCTGGAAATGGGTGGCAAGAAGAAGAATGAGTAATGACCATACTGCAGCTGAGGGCTCCTTTACTATAAGTCATTATGTGTTTATTGATAACTTAGGGATAAGGCTAAGCTGCTTCCACAGTGCCATGAATTTCTGAAATGTAATGTGACTAACCATATCCTTTTAGTCACAGTAAAATTAAATACGAACTTGATTAATAGGAGATCTTATTGTGCTATTAGAGAGAAATGTAACCAACATTTTTGCTTTTTTTTTTTTTTTTTTTTTTTAAGGATTTTCCAGAAAAGGAGAAGTCCACAGCAAAGGCCCTGGAAGATGTAAAGGCAAACTTTTACTGTGAATTATGTAACAAGCAGTACCACAAACACCAGGAGTTTGACAATCATATTAATTCTTATGATCATGCTCATAAGCAGGTAAGTCAAAGTGGGAAATAGCCTTCATATTCCTGGATTTATACCTTCAGAACACAATATATGCAACTGGCCTTATTTATCCTTGTCTAAGATGCTGAGGTAAAACTATTTTATACCTTATTTTTCTTGAAGGTCGTGTTTTCTGTTTAAATATTGGGTGAAATACTTTTTCCTAGAAGGAATGTAAAACTGTAGGTTAACTTACAGATGATCCAAGAGTAGATTGGCATTTATTTTAGAGTTATATATGTGGGGAAACCAGGACCCATTAAAAATAGGGCCAGATTCAAAACCACCTAGCTACTTAGTGGCAGAACTAGAACACTGGACTAGTACTAGGACAGAATCTATCCTAGAGTTCTTTCAAGAGTTCCAAGGTATAGGGAATACTAAGTCTTTGGGGAAAAACTTCTCAATATAAGGTTACATTTTCCCAAGAATACCCTCTTAGGAGGGTCAAAGTGATTACTTAATAAATGAACCATTGCAAACAAAGAAAATCTTGACAAAGGCAAAGTTGAGGGGTAATGGCAGGTATAAACACTTCACGTTTCATTTTCTTTTTCTACACATGGAAGCTAAGATTCTCTATTTCTGTCTGTCTGTGAAAGAGGAGGTTATTGTTCTCATCTGTTAAATTTTATTCTTGCTGCATGAGGTATGAGAATACTAGCCCTTTAGGAATTACGAGTGTTAAATACCACTAAGAAAGAAATTCCACATGGCCAGAGGATTATTGCTAAGAGCTGAGAAGGTGCACACTCCTAGTATCTTTGAATATATGGGTAAGTCTCGTATATTCTAGACCTAGAATGTTTATTCGGAGTGAACAGCAATAAAGGTTTTGACTAACATCACTAATATTTATTGAGCACATATAAAATATATGGCTTTGGGAGATGCAAGACACAATTTCTAACCTTAAAGATACAGCATGCATGTATAATTGACTGGATGTCTCTGACAAGAGCAAGAACAATGGGATGAATTGTTTAGGACTATGATTCCCGAATCTTAGTGTGCATAATCATCACTTCGGAACCTGTTAATAATGCAGATTTCCAGATTCTCCTTTAGATATTCTAATTCAATAGTTCTAAGATGGAGCACAGGAGCTTGTATTTTGAAATGACACAAAATAGCATTTTTCAATCATATATAAAAATGAACTATGTGGCTACTATCCAACTCCAACAGCAATCAGTCCTGTTTCATTTATAGCACCACCACTCACTTCCCCACCCCTGCCACCACCGTGCATTATTTTGAAGCAAATTCCAAACATTGTATCATTTCCTCTGCAAGTATTTCAGGATGAATAATGATGCTTAAACAACATAGCCACCAACATACCTAAAACTTAACAGTATCTTGGTATCAGTGGGTGGTCTTGTTTTCTCATTTGTCTAATAAATGATTTATAAATTTGGTTTTGTTGAAATCAGGATCCAAACCTATCACACTTTTGGTTGACACATCTTTAAGTTTCTTTTAACATATATTTAAACTATGGGTTTTTCACTCCCTCTTTAAATTTTACTCCTTGCGATTTATTTGTTGAAAAACTGTATTGTTTCACAAATTTGAGATTTTACTGAATATAACCCAGTGTTGTCTTTGCACATTTTCTCTGTCTTCTATATTTCCTTTAAACTTGTTGTTACAGATAAAATCTGGTCAAATGCAGGTTAACATTTTTTTCTTGGTAAAAATATATTAGAGGATGTATTGTGTCTTTCCATAAGGAGGTATATGATGTCTAGTTTTCTTTCTTTTTATGACTTGACGTTTGATCGGTGGGTTCAGATACTATTGCCTTGATCCATCCATCATTAAGTACCCCACCAACCTTTTTCCACTAATAATTCTTGTATCCATAGACGATCATTTGCTTAAACCTATTATTTCATTTGGAGTTGTAAAACGATGATTCTAATTCTGTCATCCTTTTGTCATTTATCAGATAGAATATGTCTATAACGGCAAACTTCCCCAAAGTATCATCTAACGTGAATTTTATGTAGGAGTGCTTCAGGCTGCATATTAAGAAAAAAGTCACTCTGGAGATTCAGAGAAATAAGTGACCCCGGAATGTCTCAGGGGATAGTGACATTTGACCCGTGCTTTAAGTATGCCTGTGTAAATGTTGAAAAAGAGCCTCAAGATGGGATGGAATTCTTGAAAGTGAAAACAGAAGGAAC
The DNA here is from genome assembly GCF_002837175.3 of Physeter macrocephalus. NCBI lineage: Eukaryota > Metazoa > Chordata > Mammalia > Artiodactyla > Physeteridae > Physeter > Physeter macrocephalus. The sequence goes on from NC_041218.1 coordinate 54,529,540, forward strand.
TAAGGTGAGGAAATGGAGGGGTATGAGGCCTCTTTTGAAAACAGTAGAAAGTATTGGACTACCAGAGGGTGAATTCTCCACACTAGATCTGCATTCTACAGCCTGCCTTTCACTCTGCAATTCTGCCTCATCAATTTCCCTTTTTATCACTTTCCTCAATCTTATTTCCTTTGGCTTTCCAACATGTTGATAAAACTACCTTTCCTCAATCTTTATATTCCATCTATTTGCACATCTCTGTCTTTCTTTAGGCTTACTAGCATTCTAAGATTCCTAGGCATACTCCTTGCTCAAACATTGATTGGGTTTCTGCTGTGTGCTACTGTGCTGGCTGTTGAAAGTGGACAAATTTAGTCCCTAATTTCAGGGAGCCTATAATCTGACTGGGGAGCCTGTAATCTACTTAATCAATCTGTAAAATACATTGATTTAAATATTGTAGAATTTGTATATCTAGGATACTAAGAGAACATATAAAAATTATTTAAGAATTAAAAGATGACAGGTGAGCTAGAAATCCTAAAGAATGAATTATAAGTTAACCGTGTGAACCAAGAATGGAAAGTCCGTTATGGTAGAAAACCTATATCAAGGCATGGGAACCTGTATCAAGCATAACCCAGAGAAGCTGCAGAAGATTCACTGTGATCACTAAAGTCACCATCAGTCTCTTGGAGAGCTCTTTAAAAATCTTTGAAACTGTCCCTCATTCCTCCCATTCTTCTCTTGCAAGAGACCTTGTTCTCATTCTTCCTTTTGCATTCTCTTTTCACCATTCATGTTTAATCTCCTGATTTTTTGCTAGGGCCTTCTAACTGGACTTCCTGCCTCCAGTATTTTCCCTTCTCCACACCAACCTATCCATTTTCAGCCAGATTGATCCTCCCAAACTACCATATTTATTCTATCACTCCCCTCCTCGGAAAGCGTCAATGGCTGCTGGCTGACTTTTTAAAAAGTCTGAATTACTTAGTCTGTCATTCAAAATGTCCACAGTTTGGCTCTGGCATCCATTTCCAGATTTATCTCCTGCAACCCCAGAATTTCCCTATAGTTTCTTAAAAGATTCATTATGCTTTCCCACCTGCTCTTATTGGCTCATAATCTTCCCTCTGTCTGGGATGCCTGGGGGCTGTATTTCAATATATACTTCAGTAGATTTAATACATAGACTGACAGCTTATATCCAGATATAAAAAAAGCTGAGATCTCATGCTAAGCTGATTTAACAGCATTTTCCAAATTCCTTTTGATCAACACAGTCATATAGTACAGAATTTTGTACATCCTGCCCACTTTGGGAAACATTGGAATAATTAAATTTGCCATAGACCTCATAAAACTGCTTTCTTAGATAAATGTTGAAATACTTCCATCTAAAGATTTATTATGGCCCAAAATATTTTGAAAATTACCTGAATTCTAAATGAAGCTGAGTTTACAATTTGCCTTTTAAATGAAACTGAATTTTATGTACAAGAAATAGGAAATATGCACTAAAGTAAAATATGCAAAATCTTTTTTTTTTTTTTTTCCAAATCCCAAAGCTAAATATGTCTACTTGGTTCTTACTTCAGTAAGGGCTCTTCTTGACTGTGATGCTGATTATAATGATGGTAGTGGGGATTTGGAAGAGAGTATTTTCTGGCCTAAGTAGTATGAACAGTTGCCTTAATGTTATTTTCCATGTGGATTCAGGGTAAATATCTGGCCTCTTGTGCTGAACTTCCAACAATATGGTCTTTTGGTACACTTAGAAGTGAATCCAAATTCACATGGAATTAATTCTATTACTCATTAATAGAATAGTTTAGAACTAGAAACAGGGTAATCTGAATTACCTCTCTACCTCCTTCTCTCAATTTAATAAGTGATTTCTAAAGCTTTTGTGTTACCTTGTATCTAAATTGCAGTCCTATGTGTTTATTTTATTGCAAAGCTTATATTATTTACAGATTTATTGTAATTCTAGAGAAGTAAGCTAATATATAACTTTAAATAATAAAGTAAAATAATCTGGAATTCATAGCTTTAAACTAATTCCATTGGACATTTAATAATGTTTTCTATAATTTAATAAAAATTGAGATATGTTTCTTGTAGAAAAAGTTTATCAGTAACAAAGCTGATTTTTTTCTATTTCTTCAACAAGGAAAAATTGAATTTCCAGTTTTGACAGCCACATTCTATACCTAACTCATGTTTTTAGAAATAACTCGATTATTTTAGCTATTGCCTTGAACTTTTTAAAATTCTGTGTAAATGTTGAGCATTATTACTAAAGCAATTTGAACGTGTATACAAATTACAATCGCTTGGATAAAGAGAGTATTGTAACTATTAATATAGCTAACGTGTCGGTAACAATTAACTCCTTCTGAGACTACCAAGTCATAATCCCTTTCTCGGGACTGTTAGCTGCTAATGCATAATACTGAAACAAATAATACACATCCTCACAAGCAGCACAAGTCTCTCCTGCCCCAGAGACATACTGGCTCATCTTAGCTTAGAAAAAACAAATGAACCGTATCCCCATACAATTAACCCATAAAAAAACCTTCAATAATAAAAAACAAATCCACTTTCAGATCCTCCACATGTGACACTTAATCCTCCTAATCTTCGTTTGCTTCACAATAGGATTTATTTTCACTCAGGAGGAGCTGTTCACTTCTCAAGCCTGGATTTGAACTCCGACTGATTCATTCTTAAAATGTTGTTTTCGATTCTCCCCATCTCTACCTGCTCAAGATAGAATAAACAAAACAGAATTATCTTTTGTCATCTTGACTCCAAAGGGAAAAGATTCCCAAAGCTGATAATTGAATTTAATCCAATTATTCTTGCTTTGTTCCTACACTTTGATTTATATTTTATCCAAAGACTGCCCAGTGATACATTTCAGCATAGTATATTTAAGCTACTAGTCATCTTAATATGGCAACAGGATTTAAAAGTATAGTTAATTTGTAGGGTTGGCAAGATTGAAGAAGAAATATTGACTAGAGTGTCTAGAATGAACACTCTGAGGACCATAAATGTTGGTAAAATAGAATAATACTTATTTCCTGCTGTATTTTGTATTCTATAAACCCAGGTTTCTGGTAGATTTTATATTTCTATATCTGCGCCACCACCCTCCCCCAATAATTACCCTGCAGTAATTGGAAACTATTAGCAAAGAAGTACAAAAGAACCATAACTGATCTTAGCTTCTGAATCATAATTCACCTCTTCTAAAATACTGGTTTCACCCTGGCTAAGAGACCTTTTGATCTCAAGGTGAGCTCCCAACTGAAAAATAAATTTAAAATCTATGTTCTTGTTCTTTCTGTCTTTCAGATGTGCTAAGTGATTTCCTGCCTTAGCGTGTTTGCCATATCTCTTTCTTCCAGAGCTGTTTTTTCAGATGACTTTCAACTTTCTGATTCCTCTTTTCATTTGTGTCTTAGCTCAATGTCATCTCTTCTGTAGGATCTTTCCTTTGCATTCTAACTCAAGTTAGAATGTTGCCATTTCTCCAAATAATACCCTATTGGCACTGTCAGTGGTGGTTGGAGTCAACCTACACTGGCTCTCCAGAGCCAACTGTTTAATATTCAAGAAATTTGTGAGCTGGTTCTTAAACCACTGGTAGATTGAAATCAGCCATGGTGGGAGATCCACACACACTACAAATAGGGCTTTATATGTTTCATTTGATTTTTCCATAGAGTTGATATACCAGCACACCATTGTTTAATACTCTGTGAAAAAAAAAAAATAAAGTTATTTATTTTTTGAAATTTTTGCCCCTTCCCCCCTTCCCTGCCATTAACTCCACAAAGAGAAGAACGGGCCATTGTTGGCCCTATTGGCCATGTACCTCTGTATTTCTAGAACTTAGAGCAGTGTCTAGCACATAGTAATAACTCAATAAATATTTTTTAAATGAATGAGTAGCTGAATAAGTGAGTTTCTAGAACTGACCCTGCTACTCTGTCCTTTGTCAATATATTCTACCATCATTGACTAATCACTTCTTTTTTCCTCTAGTTTTACTGAGATATAATTGACATATATCACCATGTAGGTTTCAGGTTACAGCATGATGATTTTTTTAATTTACCATTTTAATTGTTTAAAAATGTACAATTCAGTGATTTTTGGCATATTCCTAATTTATTTACATATATCATGAAGTGATAATTATGGTAGGTGTTGAGTTATTTGTTTTTGTACTGAGTTGTATGAGTTCTTTATATATTTTGGATATTAACCCCTTATCAGATATATAATGATAATATTTTTCCCCTTTCATAGGTTATCTTTTCACTTTGTTGCTGGTTGCGATTACTACTTGGGCACTGTAGGTATGAACTCAGTCTGCCAAGATCCAAGTGTCATTAAGACCCTTCACCCCACTTCTCTGTCCCAGTGGTTGAGCCCTGAAGATTCCCTTGCAATCTGGGGCAAGATCAGAGTAGGGGCTCCCACAAAGTGACCCACAATGCTGGGGGTAGGGATTGGTTGTCCCCCCCTGGGTTTTCTTTGCTCATTGGAGAAACTGGAGGCTGAAGGGAGACCTCTCCATGTGGTGCTGCACTGGCCTGGGGGAGGGACAGTGCAATCAATGTGTAACTGCTTCTCTCACCTTCTAATTTAGTGTCTTGGTCTCTGTGGTGCAAGGGGTGCTTTAGCCTCACCCCTGTGTTGTAGGATTTTCTCAGTGATATCTTATTCTTGAATAGTTATTAGTTGTTCTTCTCCTGAGGGGGAACAAAGTCAGCAATCACCTATGTCGCCATCTTGGTGATGTCACTCCTTAATCACTTCTTAGGTAGTTAGAGTGAATACTATAATGAGCAAAATTAGCTCTCTAATCCCAAGTTCTTTATAATTATTGAGCAAAGGCTGTCATGAAAACACATTTTTATAATTTAAGAAAATACTTGAGCCCATATTAATGCCGAAGTAGTGTTCCACTTGAAGAATTTTAGACGTTATGGGAAATTGCTAGTCTTCATGGGCTTTTAAGCAAGCAAATGATATTATCAGATTTGTGATTTAGAAGAAAAAACCTAGAAGCAGTTTAAGGATTGGAACACAAGGAAGAGAGCTTGGCTCTGCCGTCAGATGGGAGCCTAAGAGCCCAAGAGATATGACTGAAATATTTACAGCAGTGACAAGGAGAGGAAAGGAGAGGGGTACTTTCAGAAGACTGTCAATGGCTTACAACATATGAACACATGGTCTACCTCACTTGTAATCATATAAATACAAACATGGAGAGTTTTTCAAAAAAAGGTGTCAAGTATGACAAAAGAATACTACCCAGTGTTGACAAGATGTGAGATAATAGATATGGTTAAACATTGCTTGTGGGGATATAAATTGTCTCAGTTTTTTGATGTTCAGCTTTGGATTACTTATCAAAGACTTAAAATGTGAATTTTTCCTATGAACAATTCCATCTGGCATGTATTCTAGAAAAATAATCACATTAATTCCAAAGATTTATACATGAAGATATTTAAAATAGAAAAATACCAGAAGCAATCTAAACATACAATGAAAATAAAGTGGCTGAATTATGAAGCACATACTGTGAAATACTGTGTAAAAGTTAAATTACATTTTGGATCTATATTTTATACAAAATTAACTCAAAAGGAATGCTTAGATACTTGTTTATATTAAAAATTAAGGAATATATAAGTATGGAACATTAAGTAATAGTATTTAATTACAATTTGGTCTGTATCTTTTTAGATAAGTTTCTAAATACTTATTATCAAGTCATAAACTCTTGTATAAAACATAAACATAAAATGTGATTATATTATACACATTATTCTGCCTTCATATGTTTTCAGTTATGTCTTGTCAGTCCATAGGGGTTTGTATTTTATTGTGTTATTAAGTCAATGATCAGAATTTATGTCACTGTGACTTGTAGATTTTTTTTATGTGACCCTCATAAGGTACTGCGATTACTTTATAACTATATTGTCTTTCTTGTATACCTATTTTTTCCTGGAGTTAGAAACTGCCTTGTTTTTATATTTGCTCAATTTTTTAAAACCACTGCCTATTTCTAATTCATCTCTGAATTATTTATCATACATAAGAAAAAAGTCTTATTACAAAACATCAGATAAATGAAATAATAGATCAGTCCATGTCCAGCCCCTCCCTCTTCTGGTGAAGTCCTGGGTCTTTCTGCTCCAGTGTTACCCAGTTGCCTTCCAGACCTGCTGCACAGCTGTTCTTTTGGGACTTCTCTTTATCATCATCCTATGAATGCTTTTGTTTCTCTCCTAGATTGTAGTCCTTGTTTCCTTGATCTCATGATTTCCTATATCTTATTTTATTCCTCCGTTTGGTGGAAGCTATTCTCCCGAAGCTTCCTAAGGAACAATACACACAAGGTAAAATTTGGGAGCCCTTGTCTGTCAGTAAATATAAATGTGTTTATTCTATGCTCACATTTTATTTATTTTTCAACTGGGTTTTAGCCTTTAAGTGTTGCTGTTGAAAAGTTATATGTCATTTTGGCTCTTAATCCTTCTTTTCAGAAACTTTTAGACTTTCCTCTTCATCATTTCATTTTATAACAAACATTTCCTTAGTGCCTGCTATGTACCAGACACTATTCCAAATACTGGGAATACTTTTAGAAACCAACCCATCATATCCATCCTCTGGAACTATCATAGTAAGTGTGGGAAAACAGAAAATGAAGATATAAAATACATAGGACATTGGATGGTTCTACCTGCTATGGAGGAAAATAAAAGAGTACAGTGTATAGGGAGTGCTATGGGGCAAATAGAATTTTAATTAAGGGTTTCAGTGAAAACCTTAATGAAAAGACAAAAATAAACAAAAACCTAAAAGATATAAGGGAACAATCAATGATAGCCATCTCTCTGAGGGAGAGTATTCCAGGCAGAGGGAATGCCCAATGCAAAGTTTGGGAGATAAGGCAATGTACAGTGCTCCAAAGACTCCTAATAGATTAATATCCTACAATGATTTGCTTTGAGGTGAGTTGCTTTTCAGTTACTGTGCAGGGAACCCCATGGGGTAGTGCAATTTGGAAAATCATATCATTTGTTTTGGGAGGTTTTAAAAAATCATTTATTGGATAATTTCCTCCTCTACTCTTTCTTCTCTTTCAAAGTCCTTTTATTTGGATATTAGAATTCCGACATAAATCTTCCAAATCTTACTATTTTCTGTATATTAGTCTTTATGTCAACATAAAAATTTTCACAGTTCTATCTTCCAATTTTTCTACTGAACATTTTTTTACATTGTATGGTGTGTATGTATGTGGGGAGAGAAAAAGAGAAAGACAGAGAAGACAGCAAGAGAACGAGCAAAGGCACATTTGGTTTTACCTGTGGTTTACATGCTAGAGGCCCTCCTCAAATATCTTGTAGTACTTGGCTGTTTATCTGACATTCTTGTTTATAACTGAGGGAACAAAAATTTGACTGGAAGGTTTGTATGTGTGGGTTGAGTTTGGCAGGTGTGATAGAGCAGTAATTCATTTTTTTCACTGGGTGACCTCCAAGTGTCAACATCTATGGATTTTTGAAAGACATAAACAGAAAGAAAACTTGGAGCCTCACCAGTGTGAAATTTCCATTTAACCTCCTCATTTTAAATGGTCTTATAGCTTAGGCCTAAGATGAATCAGATGTTCCTAAGACTAGATCCTATGCTGGTTCACTTTCTCTAGAGAGCAAGCCTCCATCTTCTGCCAGAATAGGTTAGGGATCTGATGGCTCATTTGTTCCTTAAGCCAATTCTCCTATTTCTCGTCCCAGGCTCTACTTTTCCAGTTCTACTTCTGTAGCAGGGGTTTGCTGGATTAATGTCAGCTTATCCTCACCTCAGCAGTCTGGTCTGCCTTGTCCATTACGGTGCATATCTTCTTTCCCCTCTCTCCCTCCTCCCTCCTTCCTTCCCTCCTTCCCTCCCTCCTTCCTTTCCCTCTTTATTTCTTTCCCTGTACCCAACTACCTCCTTTATTGCTTAGTAAAATAGGACCAATGCTACCTTCCTCAGAGAGGTATTGTGACAATTAATTTTAAAAATGCATGACAACCTCTAACCCAGTGCCTAGCATAAGTACTCAACAGAGCTGATGGAGGCATATTTTATAAGGTATGTTTTCCAAGGGAAGCTAGAGGGCCATTTCGCAAGAATATTGTGTGAGGAATTCTTTCATCAAATGGGAGACTAAACTGAAAAACCTCTAATGTATCTTTTATCTCTGAAATTATGATTGTATAAATTTGTAGTTACATACAGCTTTCTCTCATTTAATTTAAACTTAGGCCTGGACTAGGCAGTGAGAAAAAAAATAATTTGCTACTGCTATTAGGTCCCTGGAGCCATGACATCTAGCTGGCCTTTTATTTCCTGAACATAGTTTAGCAACTTCACTTTGATGTATGTCAGATCTCAGACAGCATGAAAAATTATACAGAACAGTCTTGGTTCTGTACCATGTATTTGCTTTTTATGTTGGCAGATCTATAGGTTTCCTTTTCCTATCCTATTTTTTAATTATTTCAATTTATATTGGGTCTTGACAAAATATTTCAGCATATTATGACAGTTCCATACAGAATGAATTTTGCATGAAATTAATTCTGCAATATTTAGTGATAGCATCTATTATCCCATTGTTCGAGATTTACAAATGACAATATTATTCTCTTTACCTATTAGGTATTATTATCTATTGAGTATCTAGTACTAGTTGAGCTCCTCCATATAACAATATAAATTAACCGTTGGTAATTTAAGTAATAAAATAATACCCAGTATAATAAAATAGATAGCCAAAATATTCCAGAACTGTAGGTCAGACCTGAGCTCACTGCCCACACATGCTAATGATAAGACCAGAGGGTAGAAAGGGGAGCAATACTTTACATGTATATCAGTTTTAATTCATTGTTCCTCTTCTATAGTTATGTAATTCTGCCAGTCATGTATGGCATTCCTTCAGTAATTCACTCTTTCACGCATTTGTTCAAACATCATTTGTGCTAGAACTGTGTATTCTGTAAATATAAAAATAAATAAGCACTTCCAGTTTCTGGCCCATCATATATGGAACTTGGAACTTGTCACTCCCATCCACACAACCAGAAAAAAACTGAACAACCTGAAAAGCAGCAACTTTTCTTTGATCCAACAGAGAAGTAAGGTTACAGGGAAAATTTCTCCCCTCAAAACTGGAGAGACAGACAGGTGGATACAGGAATCGCAACTTACTGAAGTGTAGGAATTCTGAAGGAATCAGTTCCATTTACCCAGTAAAGCATGTCTGGCTTTCAAGAAAATAATTGCAAGACATACTAAAAGACAAAGAATACAGTTTCACGAAAAAGATCAAGAATCAGCACGGTACTCAAACATGGCAAAGTTGTTGGAGTTATCAGACTGGGAATTTAAAACAACTATGATTACTTTGCTAATGATTCTAATGGAAAAGTGGATAACATACAAAGATAGGTGGGTAATGAGAGCAGAGATATGGAAACTTGAATACGAAATCAAAGGAAATGTTAGAAATTTAAGCACTGTAGCAGAAATGAAGAATGTTTTTGAGGGGCTCATCAACAGACTCAATATAGCTAAGGAAATAATCAGTAAGCTTGAAAAAAACAATGCTAATAGAAACTCCCAAAACTGAAAGGAAAAGACAAAAATGAAAAGGAGAGAACAGAATATCCAAGAATCATGGGAAAATTACAAAAGGCATAATTATAGGAAAAGAAAGGAAAAAAAAAAACCAGGATGTTTGAAGTAATCATGAGAATTTTCCAAAATTAATTATACACAATAAACTAAAGATCCAAGTAGCTCAGATACACCAATCAGATGCTCAAAGACAAAATACAAACATACACACACACACACACACACACACACACACACACACACACCCCTAGGTATATAATATTCAAACTGCAGAAAATCAAGAACAAAGAGAGAACCTTGAAAGAAGCCAGGGGGAAGTGAGAAACACCTTAGATATAGCAAAGCAAGGATAAGAATTAGACTGGACTTATCCTTAGTAACCATACAAGCAAGAAGAATAGAGTGAAAGATTTCAGTGTTGAAAGAAAAAATTACCAATTTAGAATCCTGTGTCCAGTAAAATTGTCCTTCAAAAGTTGTGGCTAAATAAACACTTTCTCAGGCAATCAAAATTGTGGGATTTGTTGCCAGTAGGCCTACCTTAAAAGAAGTGGTAAAATAAATGGTTCAGAAAGAAGGAAAATATATATGTCAGAAACTTCATCTATATAACGAAAGGAAGAGAATTAGAGAAGAAATAATGAGGGTAAAATAAATCTTATATTTTCTTATTCTTAATTGATCTAACAAAAAACAATTTATTCAAAATAATAATGGTATCAATAATGTATTCAGGGCTTCCCTGGTGGCACAGTGGTTGAGAATCTGCCTGCTGATACAGGGGACATGGGTTCGTGCCCCGGTCCAGGAAGATCCTACATGCCGCTGAGCGGCTGGGCCTGTGAGCCATGGCCACTGAGCCTGTGAGTCCAGAGCCTGTGCTCTGCAATGGGAGAGGCCACAACAGTGAGAGGCCCGCGTATCACACACACACACACACACACACACACACACACACACATACACACACACAAAATAATAATAATGTATTCAGTAATTATAGCTTATGGATAAGAGTCATGAATGACAGCAATATTATAAGTGACAGGAGGGAGGAATTGGAAATACTGTGTTATAAGATAATTGCACTACCCAGGAAGTAGCTGGAGTGCTATTTCAAAGACTTGGATTAGTTGTAAATGTTTTTTACAAACTCAAGGGAAACTGCTAAAAGAAGTTTAAAAAGTATAACTGATATGCTAAGAAAGGAGAAAAAAATAGAATCATATAAAAAGCCTAACTAAAACTAGAGAAGGCAGAAAAAGAGTGAAAGACAAAAAATAAAAATAAAAAGAACAAGAGCGGAGATGTTCAAGGTGGTGGAGGAGTAAGACGTGGAGATCACTTTCCTCCCCATAAATACATCAAAAATACATCTACGTGTGGAACAACTCCAACAGAACACCTACTGAACACTGGCAGAAGACCTCAGACTTCCCAAAAGGCAAGAAACTCTCCATGTACCTGGGTAGGGCAGAAGAAAAAAGAAAAAACAGAGACTAAAGAATAGATACAGGACCCATACCTCTGGGAGGGAGCTGTAAGGGAAGAAAAGTTTCCACAAACTAGGGAGCCCCTTTACTGGTGGGGACTGGGGATGGGCAGAGAGGAAGCTTCGGAACCATGGAGGAGAGCACAGCAACAGGGGTGAAGAGGGCAAAGCGCAGAGATTCCCACACAAAGGATCAGTGCCGACCAGCACTCACCAGCCTGAGAGGCTTGTCTGCTCACCCACTGGGGTGGGTGGGGGCTGGGAGCTGAGGCTAGGGCTTCGGAGGTCGGATCCCAGGGAGAGGACTGGGGTTGACTGCGTGAACACAGCCTGAAGGGGGTTAGTGCACCACAGCTAGACGGGACGGAGCCTGGGAAAAAGTCTGGACCTGCCAGAGAGGCAAGAGACCTTTGTTTTGGGGTGCATAAGGAGAGGGGATTCCTTCCCTGTGTGGCTACAGAAGGCAGAGCACTGCCTAAGCGAGCTCTAGAAATGGGCGTGAGACAGAGCTATCAGCTCAGACCCCAGAGACGGGCATGAACCACTAACGCTGCCGCAGCCACCAAGAGTCCTGTGTGCAAGCTCAGGTCACTGTTGACAACCCCCCCAGGAGCCTGTGCAGCACACCACTGCCAGAGTCCCGAGATCCAGGGACAACTTCCCGGGAGAAAAAATGGTGCACCTCAGGCTGTTGCAACATCACAGCAGCCTCTGGTGCCTCAGGCTCACACCACATTCCAATTATGACTACCATACCCCTACCTACCCACAGCCTGAGTGAGCAAGAGAGCCCTCTTCAGCTGCTGCTTTAACCCCCTCCTGTCTGGGTGGGGAACAGACTCCTGAGGGCAGCCTACATGCAGAGGTGGGGCCAAAACCAAAGCTGAACACCAGGAGCTGTGCAAACAAAGAAGAGAAGGGGAAATTTCTCCATGCAGTCTAAGGAGCACCAGATTAAATCCCCACAATCAACTTGATAAACCCTAGATCTGAAGAATACCTGAATAGACAATGAATGTTCCCAAAATTGAGGCGGTGGACTTTGGGAGCAACTGTAGACTTTGGGTTTGCTTTCTGCATCTAATTTGTTTCTGGTTTTATGTTTATCTTAATATAGTATTTAGTGCTTATTATCATTGCTGCATTTGTTTATTGGTTTGGTTGCTCTCTTCCTTTTTTTCTTAAATATATATATATATATTTTTCTTTTTCTCTTTTTGTGAGTGTGTATGTGTATGCTTCTATGTGTGATTTTGTCTGTATAGGTTTGCTTTTACCATTTGTCCTAGTGTTCTGTCTGTTAGTTTTATGTGTTTTTGTTCTTTTGTTTTCTTTTGTTTTCTCTCTTCCTTTTCTTCTGAGCTGTGTAGCTGGCAGGGTCTTGGTGCTCTGGCTGGGTATGGGGCCTGAGCCTCCAAGGTGGGAGGACCAAGTCCAGGACATTGGACCACCAAAGACCTCCCGGCCCCATGTAATATCAATCAGTGAGAGCTCTCCCAGAGATCTTCATCTCAACACTAAGAACCAGCTACACCCAACGGCCAGCAAGCTCCAGGGCTGGATGCCCCATGCCAAACAACTAGCAAGATTTTCTTTTTCTCTTTTTGTGAGTGTGTATGTGTATGCTTCTATGTGTGATTTTGTCTGTATAGGTTTGCTTTTACCATTTGTCCTAGTGTTCTGTCTGTTAGTTTTATGTGTTTTTGTTCTTTTGTTTTCTTTTGTTTTCTCTCTTCCTTTTCTTCTGAGCTGTGTAGCTGGCAGGGTCTTGGTGCTCTGGCTGGGTATGGGGCCTGAGCCTCCAAGGTGGGAGGACCAAGTCCAGGACATTGGACCACCAAAGACCTCCCGGCCCCATGTAATATCAATCAGTGAGAGCTCTCCCAGAGATCTTCATCTCAACACTAAGAACCAGCTACACCCAACGGCCAGCAAGCTCCAGGGCTGGATGCCCCATGCCAAACAACTAGCAAGACAGGAACACAACCCCACCCATTAGCCGTGAGGCTGCCTAAAGTCATACAAAGTTCACAGACACTCTAAAACACACCACTGGTTACAGCCTTGCCCACCAAAGGACAAGATACATACCACCCAGCAGAACACAGGCACCAGTCCCTCCCACCAGGAAGACTACACAAGCCACTGAACCAGCCTCACCCACTGGGGACAGACACCAAAAGTAAGGGAAATTACGAACCTGCAGCCTGCAAAAATGAGATCCCAAACACAGTAAGTTAAACAAAATGAGAATACAGAAAAATATGCAGCAGATGAAGGTTCAAGGTAAAAATCGACCAGACCAAACAAATGAAGAGGAACAGGCAGTCTACCTGAAAAAGAAATCAGAGTGATGGTAGTAAAGATGATCCAAAATCTCGGAAATAGAATAGAGAAAATACAAGAAACATTTAACAAGGACCTAGCAAACAAACAATGATGAACAACACAATAAGTGCAATTAAAAATACTCTAGAAGGCATCAATAGCAAAATAACTGAGGCAGAAGAACAGATAAGTGACCTGGAAAATAAAATAGTGGAAATAACTGCCACAGAGCAGAACAAAGAAAAAAGAATGAAAAGAATTGAGGACAGTCTCAGATTTTTGTCTGCGACAAAATTAAACACACCAACATTTGAATTATAGGGGTCCCTGAAAAAGAGAAAAACAAAGGGTCTGAGAAAATATTTGAAGAGATTATAATTGAAAACTTCCCTAATATGGGAAAGGAAATAGTCAATCAAGTCCAGGAAACACAGAGAGTACCATACAAGATAAATCTAAGTAGAAACACACCAAGACACATATTAATCAAACTATCAAAAATTAAATGCAAAGAAAAAAAATTAAAAGCAGCAAGGGAAAAGCAACAAAAAATGTACAAGGGAATACCCATAATGTTAACAGCTGATCTTTCAGCAGAAATTCTGAAGGAGAGAAGGAGGTGGCATGACATATTTAAAGGGATGAAAGGGAAAAAACTACAACCAAGATTACTCTACTCAGCAAGGGTCTCATTCGGATTCAGTGGGAAAATTAAAATCTTTACAGACAAGCAAAAGCTAAGAGAATTCAGCACCACCAAACCAGCTTTACAACAAATGCTAAAGGAACTTCTCTAGGCAGAAAACACAAGAGAAGTAAAAGACCTACAATAACGAACCCAAAACAACTATGAATATGGTAATAGGAACATACATACTGATAATTACCTTAAATGTAAATGGATTAAATGCTCTAACCAAAACGCACAGACTGGCTGAATGGATACAACAACAAGACCCATATGTATGCTGTCTACAAGAGACCCACTTCATACCTAGGGACACATACAGACTGAAAGTTAGGGGATGGAAAAAGATATTCCATGCAAATGGAAATCAGCAGAAAGCTGGAGTAGCAATACTCATATCAGACAAAACAAACTTCAAAATAAAGACTATTACAAGGGACAAAGAAGAACACTACATAATGATCAAGGAATCATTCCAAGAAGATATAACAATTGTAAATATTTATGCACCCAACATAGGAGCACCTCAATACATAAGGCAAATGCTAGCAGCCATAAAATGGGCAATCAACAGTAACACAATAATAGTAGGAGACTTTAACACCCCTAACCAAAACGCACAGACTGGCTGAATGGATACAACAACAAGACCCATATGTATGCTGTCTACAAGAGACCCACTTCATACCTAGGGACACATACAGACTGAAAGTTAGGGGATGGAAAAAGATATTCCATGCAAATGGAAATCAGCAGA
>NC_041218.1:54544578-54552840 GCF_002837175.3 Physeter macrocephalus
ACTTTCACCAATGGACAGATCATCCAAAATGAAAACAAATGAGGAAACACAGCTATAAATGACACATTATACCAGATAGACTTAATTTATATTTATAGGACATTCCATCCAAAAAAACAGAATACACTTTCTTCTCAAGTGCTCATGGAACATTTTCCAGGATAGATCATATCTTGGGTGACAAATCAAGCCTCGGTAAATTTAAGAAAATTGAAATCCTATCAAGTATCTTTTCCGATCACAATGCTGAGACTAAATATCAATTAAGGGGAAAAAAAGTGTAAAAAATACAAACACATGGAGGCTAAACAATATGCTACTAAATACCCAAAAGATCACTAAAGAAATCAAAGAGGAAATCCAAAAATACCTAGAAACAAATGACAATGAAAACATAATGATCCAAAACCTTTGGGATGCAGCAAAAGCAGTTCTAAGAGGGAAGTTTGTACAATGCAATCATAGCTCAAGAAACAAGAAAAATCTCAAATAAACAAATTAACCATACACCTAAAGCAATTAGAGAAAAAAGAAGAAAAAAACCCCAAAGTTAGCAGCAGGAAGGAAATCATAAAGATCAGATCAGAAGTAAATGAAAAAGAAATGAAGGAAACAATAGCAAAGATCAATAAAACTAAAAGCTGGTCCTTTGAAAAGATAAACAAAATTGAAAAACTATTAGCCAGACTCATCAAGAAAAAAAGGAAGAAGACTCAAATCAACAGAATTAGAAATGAAAAAGGAGAGGTAGCAACCGACACTCAGAAATACAAAGGATCATGAGAGATTACTGCAATCAACTATATGCTACTAAAACAGACAACCTGGAAGAAATGGACAAATTCTGAGAAAAGTATAATCTTCAAAGACTGAACCAGGAGGGAATAGAAAATATGAACAGACAAATCACAAGCAATGAAATTGAAACCATCATTAAGAATCTTCCAGCAAACTAAAGTACAGGACCAGATGGCTTCACAGGTGAATTCTATCAAACATTTAGAGAAGAGCTAACACCTATCCTTCTCAAACTCTTCCAAAATATAGCAGACGGAGGAACACTCCCAAACTCATTCTACGAGGCCACCATCACCCTGATACCAATACCAGACAAAGACGTCACAAAAAAAAGAAAACTACAGGCCAATATCACTGATGAGCATAGATGCAAAAATCCTCAACCAAATATGAGCAAACAGAATCCAACAGCACTTTAAATGGATCATACACCATGATCAAGTGGAGTTTATCCCAGGAACACAATGATTCTTCAGTATATGGAAATCAATCAACGTGATACACCATATTAACAAACTGAAGGAGTAAAACCATATGATCATCTCAGTAGATGCAGAAAAAGCTTTTGACAAAACTCAACACCGATTTATGGTAAAAACCCGCCAGAAAGTTGACATAGAGGGAACCTACCTCAACATTAATAAAGGGCTTATATGACCAACCCACAGCCAGCATCGTTCTCAATGGTGAAACACTGAAACCATTTCCACTAAGATCAGGAACAAGACAAGGTTGCCCACTCACACCACTATTATTCAACATAGTTTTAGAAGTTTTAGCCACAGCAATCAGAGAAGAAAAAGAAATTGAAGGAATCCAAATCGGAAAAGAAAAATTAAAACTGTCACTGTTTTCAGATAACATCATAGTATACATAGAGAATCCTAAGGATGCTACCAGAAAACTACTAGAGCTAATCAATGAATTTGGTAAAGTAGCAGGATACAAAATTAATGCACAGAAATCTCTTGCATTCCTATACGCTAATGATGAAAAATCTGAAAGAGAAATTAAGGAAACACTTCCATTTACTACTGCAGACAAAGAATAAAATACCTAGGAATAAACCTTCCTAAGGAGACAAAAGACCTGTATGCAGAAAACTATAAGACAGTGGTGAAAGAAATTAAAGATGATACAAACAGATGGAGAGATATACCATGTTCTTGGATTGGAAGAATCAACATTGTGAAAATGACTGTACTACCCAAAGCAATCTACAGACTCAATGCAATCTCTTTCAAACTACCAATGGCATTATTCACAGAACTAAAACAAAAAATTTCACAATTTGTATGGAAACACAAAAGATCCCGAAGAGCCAAAGCAATTTTGAGAAAGCAAAACGGAGCTGGAGGAATCAGGCTCCCTGACTTCCAGCTATACTACAAAGCTACAGTAATCAAGATAGTATGGTACTGGCACAAAAATAGAAATATAGATCAATGGAACAAGATAGAAAGCCCCGAGATAAACCACACACATATGGTCACCTTATCTTTGACAAAGTAGGCAAGAATATACAATGGAGAAAAGACAACCTGTTCAATAAGTGGTGCTGGGAAAACTGGACAGCTACTGTAAAATAATGAAATTAGAACATTTCCTAACACCATACACAAAAATAAACTCAAAATGGATTAAAGACCTAAATGTCAGTCCAGACACTATAAACCTCTTAGAGGAAAACATAGGCAGAACACTCTATGACATAAATCACAGCAAGTTCCTTTTTGACCCACCTCCTAGAGAAATGGAAATAAAAACCAAGACAACAAACGGGACCTAATGAAGCTTAAAAGCTTTTGCACAGTCAAGGAAACCATAAATAAGACGAAAAGACAGCTCTCAGAATGGGAGAAAATATTTGCAAACGAAGCAACTGACAAAGCATTAATCTCCAAAATATATAAGCAGCTCATGCAGCTCAATATCAAAAACACGACCCAATCCAAAAGTGGGCGGAAGACCTATATTGACATTTCTCCAAAGAAGAAATACAGATTGCCAACAAACACATGAAAGGGTGCTCAACATCACTAATCATTAGAGAAATGCAAATCAAAACTATAATGAAATATCATCTCACACTGGTCAGAATGGCCATCATCAAAAAATCTACAAACAGTAAATGCTGGAGAGGGTGTGGAGAAAAGGGAACCCTCTTGCACTGTTAATGGGAATGTAAATTGTTACAGCCACTATGGAGAACAGTATGGAGCTTCCTTAAAAACTATAAATAGAACTACTATATGACCCAGCAATCCCACTCCTGGGCATATACCCTGAGAAAACCATAATTCAAAAAGTGACATGTACCACAGTGTTCATTGCAGCACTATTTACAATAGGCAGGACATGGAAGCAACCTAAGTGTCCATCGACAGATGAATGGATAAAGAAGATGTGGTACATGTACACAATGGAATGTTACTCAACCATAAAAAGAAATGAAATTGAGTTATTTTTAGTGAAGTGGATGGACCTAGAGTCTGTCATACGGAGTGAAGTAAGTAAGAAAGAGAAAAACAAATACCTTATGCTAACACATACATGTGGAATCTAAAAAAAGAAAAAGGTTCTCATGAACCTAGGGGCAGGACAGGAATAAAGACACAGAGGTAGAGTATGGACTTGAGGACACAGGGAGGGGGAAGGGGAAGCTGGGATGAAATGAAAGAGTAGCATTGACATATTTACACTACCAAATGTATAATAGCTAGCTAGTGGGAAGCAGCTGCATTGCCCAGAGAGATCAGCTTGGTACTTTGTGACCATCTAGAGGGGTGGGATAGGAACTGTGGGAGTGAAGCACAAGAGGGAGGGGATATTGGGATATATGTATACATATAGTTGATTCCCTTTGTTATACAGTAGAAACTAACACAAAATTGTAAAGCAGTTACACTCTAATAAAGATGTTAAGAATAAAAACATGAGCAGTGAATAGAAAAGACTCACAACCATGGTAGATATTAATCCAACTATATCGATAATCACTTTAAATGTTAATGTTCTGAATTCATCAATTAAAAGACAGAGACTGTCAGAGTTCATTAAGTAAAAGTGAGAGAGGCCCAAATATATTTTGTTTGGAAGAAACCCACTTTAAATATAAAGACACTTTAAAAGTAAAGTGATGGAGAAATAGATGCCATGTTAACACTAATCAAAAGAAAGCTGGAGTAAGTATATTAATTTTAGACAAAGCTGCCCGTAAATCTAGGAAAATTATCAGGGATAAAGACAGGCATTACATAATGATAAAGAGCTCAAAGCACCAAGGGACATAACAAAACTTCATGTGTATGTGCCTAACACCAGAACCTCAAAATACATGAGACAAAATCTGATAGAACTTCAAGGAGAAATAGATAACCCACTATTATACTTGGAGATACTAACACTTCTCTATCAGTAATTGATATATTGAACAGGAAGAAAATCAGTAAGAACATGGTTGAACATAATACTGTCAGGTTCAACTGCCATCTATAGAATACTTCATCAAACAGTATCAGAATACATACTCTTTTCAAGCTCACATGGAATATTCACCAAGATAGACCATATTCTAGTCATAAAACACAACTTAACAAACTATAAAAAAATATAAATCACCTAAAATATGCTCTCAGATCAAAATGAAATTAAAGTAGAGATCAATAATGGGAAGATACAGGAACACACCCCAAATAATTGGAGATTAAACAAGATATTTCTAAATAGTATGAATCAAAGAAGAAAGTTTCAAAGAAATAAATAAAATAAAATAAAATAAAATATTTGACCTAAGTTAAAACAAAATATGATTTATCAAAATTTGTGGGCTGCAACCAAAACAGATCTTAGAAAAAAATTAAAGCATTGAATGTTATATTAGAAGAAAGATCTAAAACCAATAATGTAAGCTTCCACCTTAGAAAACTACAGAAAAAAGAGCAAAGTAAATCCAAAGTAAACAAAAGAAAATACATTTAAAAATTAGAGTAGAAACCAATGAAATTAAAAACAGGAAAGCGATAAAGTCAGTAAAACCTAATTCTGGTTCTTGAAAAAGATCAATAAAATTGATACAACTCTAACCAAGCTAACTTAAGAAAAGAGACAGAAGACACAAATTACTAATGTTAAAAATGAAAGAGGAGCCATCTCTACTGATCTCATGGACATTAAAAGAATAATAGGGCTTCCCTGGTGGCGCAGTGGTTGCGCGTCCGCCTGCCGATGCAGGGGAACCGGGTTCGCGCCCCGGTCTGGGAGGATCCTACATACTGCAGAGCGGCTGGGCCCGTGAGCCATGGCCAATGAGCCTGCGCGTCCGGAGCCTGTGCTCCGCAAGGGGAGAGGCCGCAACAGAGGGAGGCCCGCATACCACACACAAAAAAAAAAAGAATAATAAAGGAATGTTATGAACAACCATATGCCTACAAATTTGATAACCTTTTTTTTTCTAAAAGATTTTTCACCAAGCCTGAATCTTTAGAGCAACTGTAGCAATGGCTTTCATAAAGGTAATTCTATGGGAGAACCAAAGAAATTATGCCACGGTATAAATGTATGTGGTTTTATGCGTTACTTAGAAAGTAATTCTGGGCAGAACAGTCAGTGCATAGTGAAGTCTTCTTTTGATAAACATAAATTTGATGGTTTTTTGTTTTTGGGTTTGTTGTTGTTGTTGTTGTTGTTTTTGTTGTTGTTTTTGCGGTACGCGGGACTCTCACTGTTGTGGCCTCTCCCGTTGCGGAGCACAGGCTCCGGACGTGCAGGCTCAGCGGCCATGGCTCACGGGTCCAGCCGCTCCGCGGCATGTGGGATCTTCCCGGACCGGGGCACGAACCCGTGTCCCCTGCTGATAAACATAAATTTGATGGTTTTTGTTTTTGGGTTTGTTGTTGTTGTTGTTGTTGTTTTTGCGGTACGCGGGACTCTCACTGTTGTGGCCTCTCCCGTTGCGGAGCACAGGCTCCGGACATGCAGGCTCAGCCGCTCCGCGGCATGTGGGATCTTCCCGGACCGGGGCACGAACCCGTGTCCCCTGCATCGGCAGGCGGACTCTCAACCATTGCGCCACCAGAGAAGCCCCAATAAACATAAATTTGAAGTGTTCTTTGTGAGTATGAAAATAGTCATTTAATTTACAGTTTAAAGATATACCCCTGTGTTTGGTCCTGTGAAAGAAACAAAATTAAGTTCATCTCAGTGTGGAGATGGGCTTCTGTTTAAGGAGTAGTTTGGAGGAACACTGAAAAACACAGCCAAGATTTTTCTTAACAAGTAGTTTTATATCTATTCCAGTGCAGAGAGTAAAGTCCTCAATATTTTTTAAGGGAGTTTAACTCAATTTTAGACAGAAAACTGTTAGAAATGAGGTAAAAAGTGTAAAAGTGTAAAAAGTGAACTATACCTTCAGCTTAGCCATAAAGTCATCTCAGTCAATAACCATTAGAATTTTTAGCTCAATAATACAGCTCTCTGACTTATACCCCAAGAAGAACTGTAAAACACATACCTAGCTAATATAATGAGCTTATTCTCAAAGTGGAATCATTAAATACAAGCCAATTAATGGTTGAAGTATATAAACTTACATTTATTCCTTTCGTTTGGAATTACTATTCTGTGCTAGATTTTTCCCCTTTTCTTTCTTTTTTTATTTGTGGTAAAATCCCTTTTGTTTTGTAATAATCAGCCCAGTGGGAAGAAGTGTATTGAATTGACTATGAGTAAAAGAAATCTTGTAATCAGACTAAGTTCTAACCCTAGATCTAAAAATCTACTCAACCTCTTTAAGCAGTAAGTGATACCTACTTCATAGGATTTCCAAAAAATTAAATATCATAATAAAATTGTTCAATGCAGTGCTTGATCCAAATAAATACTACTTCTATAATAAAGCTTTTTTAAAAAATCTATGTATAATAGAATCTTAATCTTGTTCTTTTCTATTGGGAGTGTCAGTTTTCTAGCTCATCAAATACCATCAAATGACAAACCTAAAAATTAAAAAAATAATCAAAATTTTCTTTACTCTACTGGAAATTGCTGTCTGATAAGTCCAAAGAAATATCAAAGAATCTGAATTTTGAAGTATAAAAATCTTATGAGCATTAGCAGACAGTAGTGTATTGAGCATTCATTTCTTATACTGCAGCCAGATCTTCTTCATAGAGTCAAAAGCTAAAGAGAAATAAACAAAATGAGATTTTTCCACAAAATAATGTTGATAAATATGGGCTAGATCTATAAGAAAGTCTGAATGATCTTCAGACTTTATGGAAGTCCATATGTTCAATGCATCATTAAAGAAACTGAAATACATTTGAGATTCAATTTTGAATAAGCTAATGTGCATAAAATTTAAACAGTGTAAAAGCTTCCCTTTACAAAAAAATTCTGGATCCAGACATATAACGGAAAAAAATAACTTAATTGGCCATAATACTAACAGTCATGGTCACCTATTCTTCAGAACAGTTTTTTTGTTTGTTTGTTTGTTTTTAATGATTTTGAATAACAAAGATATTTTTCTTACACAGGAAAAACCTGATGACCATCTTAATTTGGGCCAACATAATTATTTTGAAGAATTAAACAATTGGCAAAACTGAAATAAAATGGTTTTCTTTTTAAAAATTTTTTTTCTTAAGTTATTACAAAATATTGGCTTTATTGGCTATATATAGTGTTGGCTATATAAAATGGTTTTCTTAACACTTTCCACAATGTATACCCAGAACAAATGTTTAGTAATAGGTCCTAAATTAATATTTATTTAAAAATTAAAATTTTTAAATATTTTGAATCAAAACTACCCTTTAAAACCACTTTCATTCTGAATAATTAATTGGGAACCACATATGTATTTTTAAAGCTGAGTCCCAAGTTTTTGTAGCTTCTTAAGTACAAATCTAATTATCAAATTACAGTTCCTTTCCTTTCTTAATTTGGTTCCTGGACTTCCTTCCAGCTATTAGCCGAAGCCAGAGCTGAAGTCCCATTGAGAATTTTGTGCACTGCTAGAAATCCTATGATTCACTCAGTGGGCTGTTCTGAATTGTTGTTTTTTTTTTAACATCTTTGTTGGAGTATAATTGCTTTGCAATGGTGTGTTAGTTTCTGCTTTATAACAAAGTGTATCAGTTATACATATACATATGTTCCCATATCTCTTCCCTCTTGCGTCTCCCTCCCTCCCACCCTCCCTATCCCACCCCTCTAGGTGGTCACAAAGCACCGAGCTGATCTCCCTGGGTCATGCGGCTGCTTCCCACTAGCTATCTATTTTACATTTGGTAGTGTATATATGTCCATGCCACTCTCTCACTTCGTCACAGCTTACCCTTCCCCCTCCCCATATCCTCAAGTCCATGCTCTAGTAGGTCTGTGTATTATTCCCGTCCTACCCCTAGGCTCTTCATGACATTTTTTTTTTCTTAGATTCCATATATACGTGTTAGCATA
>NC_041218.1:54552936-54571674 GCF_002837175.3 Physeter macrocephalus
AGAGCACCTAGCTGATCTCCCTGTGCTATGCGGCTGCTTCCTACCAGCTATCTATTTTACATTTGGTAGTGTATATATGTCAGTGCTACTCTCACTTCATCCCAGCTTCCCCTTCCCCTTCCCTGTGTCCTCAAGTCCATTCTCTACGTCTGTGTCTTTATCCCTGCCCTCCCCCTGGTTCCATCACAACTTTTTTTTTTTTTTTTTTTTTTAGTTTCCATATATATTTGTTAGCATACAGTATTAGTGAAGTAAGTCAGAAAGAGAAATTCTGAAGTATTTTTAGAAGGAATATGTCTATAAATCACCTCATGATTATGTGAGCTTTGCCTGGGATTGTTTATACAAAGCCCATGGTGGGGTGAAAGGCCTTTCCCCTCTCTTCTTTTTTCTATAAAAAGTGTGTTTTGTGCCACTGGCATTGTCTTATGGTTACTTTTTTTTAAGTGAAAAATCAGTATATAGTTGGCCATGTATCTCATGTCTCCCTAAATAACTTCCGCTATTTATAACTTAGAAATGAAGTTTCCCCTCACTGACCTCTTGTTTGATTTATAATTGTCATAGCTCTTATATTTTCTGCTTGTACCCTTGTTTCATATTTGGTACATCTCAACTGCTTTTATTTTATTTTTTTCTTTATCTTAGATTTTTTTTTTTCTACTTTCATATTCATCTTCTTCAACTGTCTACTCCAAGTATTATTATTAAAACATAGTCTCAAACCTCGGGGGGCAGAGCATAATTTCTTACTCAGCACTTAAATTTTTCCTATTAAATAGTAATCTATAATTGCTTTATCCACTGGTTATTAAGAAGATAAGCCTTCAGTATTTCAAAATGTGCTTGGTATATTGTTTTAAAGACATGATAGACTCATTTTAGCCCATTCATAGTTGTGCTTTAGCCTTTATTTAGATTTTAATTACAATTCCAAACTGTACAGTATCTGTAGCAGACACCCACAGTGCCCCATCCTCATCATTCAGAACTTCCACTGTTCCCTGGATTTCTCTCAGCTGTCAGTACCTACACTGCTATGCCTGAATTGTTTGTTTTTCTTTCTCTACCTGAAATCACAGATGCCCACTCTTATGTATAAAAGAGGCTGTACTAACACCACCCCATCCGCAGGAATCCCAAACAAATGACTCTACTGACTATAAATATCCCAGTCCCTTTCTCCATAGACAGGAGAATTCTCAGGCATAGGTTTCATCTCTTTCCCCATACAGATATCCCCCGCTTTTTGAAAGTTTGCATTACATCACTTGGCTTTTCGGAAACACTTACATTAGTACCTGTTTTCTGCTATCTGAAAGAAATCCAAGGAGGATTTTCCCTTTTCCAAAAAAAAGCGAAAAGGGAAAATAGTGTTCAGCGTTGTTTGTTTTGCTATGAGTCCTTGTAGAGGCAGTGTACAGCCCGAGCAGCAGGGCGGCGCCACCAACCTCCTTCCCTGGGAACTGCTCTCAGCATCACAGCGTCAGGCCTGCACAGCTTTGGACTGTGTCTGTGAACATCTGTGCTTTATCTCAGTGTTTTGCATCCATTAGCAAGATTGTCCTAAGGTAACGCTTTACACCATTTCAGCTTACGAAAGTTTTCACAGGAACATTCTACTTTCAGATAACAGGGGAAACATGTACTCTCCCTGAAATGAAGCCTCAGTTGCTCACTTGATAAAAAGTTAAATAGTATACCTTTTATTGGCCTTCTTCCCTACTTTCTACCACCACCCCTACTCCCTGCCAGTTTTTCCTTGCCCTCCTAAATACACTTCTTGCTCTCCAATCCTTGTCTCAGCATCTGCTTCAGCATTATTCTTGCAGTTATAGTTCCCTCATCTATAAAGGAGTAAGGACACCTTAATTTTGGGAGAATTAATGTGCAGATCCTAACTCATAGTACAGGCTCTAATATCACTGTATCTAGTTAAAATAAGTGTTATCATTTGCAGCTGAGTACTCTCTCCAAGATACAATTTTGTTTCTTCTGTATCTCAGCAGGATGAGTTATTTCACACTGGGTGGAGAGGGCCATCCCAGTGGTCACCAATGTGACAAAATTCAAGGGTTGCCTATGAGGAGTTCACTCATTTCTCTGTCATTGATATGGGTGATTCCATCAGCAGTCATACATTTCCATGCGGTGAGAATAATCTTTTTCTTGCAGTCCTATTTGAATCACTGCAAACACTAAAGTGAAGGATAAAGTTCAATGAAAGGCTATGGAAGAGCCTATCTTTTAATTTTTCCTTTTCTCCCCCATAGAAGAACAATCTACTGTAATCTTTTACACTTTCCACCAACTTCTCTTCAGCAGACTATTTTCTACTCACCTTGTAAAACTCAATTTATAGGTCTTCTACAAAGCTTGTCCTCCTCCATCACAGCTTTGGGGTTACCTTTCTTGTAAACTGCCCTAGCTCCCAGTATTTATTCCTAGCAGAGCATATGATCTACTGAACTATTAACTCCCTGTTTATCCCATTAGCAAGATCCTAAATCAGTTGGACTGGATTATTTATTATTGCAGCTCCAGCACCTAGAACAGTATTTAGCATATACAGACAGTAAACTGTTAGATAATAAAGTACACTTATCAGTAGTGTTGGAAATAAATGTTATTGCAAGATATTGAAGTGGTTTTAATGAAATCTATACAGTTATGGAATATTTGCTATCGCACTGCCTCAAATGAGCACAGTTGATTGCTGGCCTTCTCATTTATCAGCCCTACTTTTATGATAATACGCAATTAACCATATTCCTTCATTTCCAATTTGTGACCAACATTAAACCTGCTGGTGTTTAATCTCTGAATACTTTTGACTCTAGATACAAAGAAGGCATTAAGTCATCTCTTGCAGCACAAAAAAAGTAAAAACAACTTAAAGTAATACAATGTTTGAATGTTATTTAATTTCTGCTTAAGTGAAAGCAGGGAAAACTAGATGTCAAAATGCATACTGTTTCCAAAGCATGTGGAACATAAAAATAACATTTAATTATTTCATTTTTTATGTTTATAATAATCTATCACTTAATTTTTAATGTATTGATCTTCTAAATGTTGGGACATAGAGTTTATTAGTTTAATAAAGGGTTAAATAATGTGCTTTACTTACTTATTAAATAAATGTATTACAGCAATGCTGCGGGAGAAAAACTTAAATTATCAAATACCACTGAGCACAGGCCAGTGATTGCTTTTGCCTAAGGCAACAAATTCCAGTTTTAAATGTCAGCTTACACAATTTGTTTTTAATTTTAAATATGTGCATTTGTGAAGACAGCTGAGCTGTATTAAGAAATGCTGTACCTGCCACACTGGGAACATTTTATTTTATGGCAAAGAAAGCAAATAAATCAGCAATTTTAATATTTGGAAACAGTATGTTTGAAATAATTTTATTTTCATCATTACTATCCAAAAAGTATCTAACAAACAGAACAGTGATCCCTTTACATTTAATGGCTAGATAAGCTATTTGTTATTAAATGTTGGTTACAGAGGAATTACATTTGCCACATTTTAAAGTGAATGCTAATCAACATGGAAATGAGCAATTTAACCCTCTTTAAATTAGAAAAAACCCTTGGCACAGTTATTTCATTGTTGTTATCGATGGTCAAATCACTTAAGATGATTCTTTATAGAAGCACATTGCTTTTGTATTTAGAACAGAATGAATGACATTCCTGACTGGCAGAGAATATTTTATTATTTTGTTTGTGTACTGATGTTTTAATTCTTCCAGAAGAGTTGAAACAGAAACATCCAGATGGAAACTGTGGATGTGTTAGGTGGGGGTGATACAAAAGGAAGGGTTGTCGCAATAATGTTCTGCATCATATAGTGAACTACTTAAGATTTGAGTAAATTCAGGTAACAGAGTTACCTAAAGCACTGAGATTTTTACCCAAAAGCTTTTCTATCCCAGACCCAAAAAGCAGGGCTACCCTGCTCCTTATTGCTCCTTAGCTCTTTGGGTTCTTGCAGCTATATCTCTTGCTGACAAAGTCTCTTCAGATTCCAATGTTGGCCAGCATCACATTTTTAGGACTGAAAAGAGCAAGAAAATCTGAGAAGTCCATGAGGTCTGCCTTGTCCATCTGTCTCCCAGATCTTGATCTCTACTTATGCGTGGGTTCAAGAACACCAGCCTGCTCATTTACTAAATATTTCTTTCAACACCTACTTATTATGCACTTATAGTATGGCAGTGACTTTTGGTCCACCCGGTAAGTCCTAGTGAGAAAAGCTAACTCCAACTGATAACTGAAGGAAACTTACATTCTGAGCAATCACAGTACCTTGAGACCAGAAGGTTCTTCCTTGAATACCAAGTAAAGCAGATAGCTATAACTCATTAAGGTAAATGGTGGAGCATGGAGGAGGGTGTATGAATAGGGAGCTGTAGTTGGTAAACTCTAACCAAGTCATAACTCTCACCCTAAGATAATTCCAAATATCTAAGTACTAATCAGGTGCCTATGAGCCATTCCAAGTGGGTCTGCTAAATTAGTGCTTAGATAGGGAGATCCAGATCTCAGGAGAGCACTTCCATGTGTAGTTGTGCTGGTCATGCATCACAGACCAAAAGGCAACCATCTGCAGTTCACTGTCTTTGTGGACATGTGTGATGACTCCTATAGAATGAGGTCAGATTCCTGGAAGTCACCAGCTTATAACTATGATTTAAGCCAAAAGACTGGATAAAATCACCTGGAAGATAC
This sequence comes from Physeter macrocephalus, assembly GCF_002837175.3. Classification (NCBI taxonomy): domain Eukaryota; kingdom Metazoa; phylum Chordata; class Mammalia; order Artiodactyla; family Physeteridae; genus Physeter; species Physeter macrocephalus. The sequence continues at coordinate 54,557,679 of NC_041218.1, forward strand.
TGTTGAGTCAAAAGAGGACCTAGGACCCAGCCTTGAGGAACTCCAACATTTTAAGTTTAGGTAAAGCAGGAGAGGTCAGCAGTAATCTTTAAATGGAGTGACCAGAGTGGATGAAGGAATCCAGCAGTGTGTTAAAGCGGAGAGTTATTCCATGCAAAGGGAAAGGTCAACAGTGCTAACTACTGAAGAGAGGGGGAGTTGGGATTCAAACCCACTTCTGTCCACCCAAAGCTCTACATGTTCTTGAGAAAAACCACACTATCCCTCACTAAATGCATATAAAAAAATCCAGTATCTTTGAATCTGGCACTCAGGGATGTCATATATGGTTGGCTAATATTTTAAAACTTTCTAGGCAGTCTCTGATCACAATGGTATTAAATTAGAAATCAATTATGTTTCAAATAGAAAACTTCACATATTTGGAAATTTTAAAAATTACATCTAAATTTTTGTGAAACCAAGGAAACATCAAATTAATAAATAAAATATTTATTTATAATTGAATAAATATAAAGTAAATGCATTTCCAAACTTCCGGCATGTACTAAGGTAATACTTAAAGGAAAATTTTAGTTTAAGATATTAATTTAGAGCAGAAATAAGGCTAAAAGATAATAAGCTAGATAATAAGATAGATAATAAGCTAGATAGAGTGGGCATTGAAAATCAGTGCAAAAAGGAGAGCCTATTAAATAAATATTGGGAAACTTGGTCATCTATTTGAATAATAAAATGAAATTAGATTTCTACACAAATAAATATTAGATGGATTAAAGATTGACATGCATAACTGTAGGAAAATATTTTATAACTGTGATGGAGGGAATTTTTAAATCATATTATAAAAAGTACATAGCCTAAGGGAAAAAATTGATAGTTTTAACAGTATAAGACAATTTAAAACAAATTAAAATAAAGACACTTTACAGATAAGCAAAATGCAAGTAGTAATCTAAAAGATATTTCTGGTATTTACAACTGGCAGAAAACTGTTTTTTTTTTTTGAATATAGTAAATTTGTATTTTTTGTTGTTTGTTTTATTTTTGTTTTTTTGTTTAACCTCTTTATTGGAGTATAATTGCTTTACAATGGTGTGTTAGTTTCTGCTTTATAACAAAGTGAATCAGCTATACATATACATATATCCCCATATCTCCTCCCTCTCGCATCTGCGTCCTCCCCTCCCTACCCCACCCCTCTAGGTGGTCACAAAGCACCCAGCTGATCTCCCTGTGCTATGTGGCTGCTTCCTGCTAAAATTAATAATCAGGATACAAACAGTAAGAACAGGTGGTTCATGGAAAATGGGTGAAAAACATGAATAGGCATCATGCAGAAGAGGAAATATAAATGTTCCATAAACTTATTTTTTAAATGCCTAAACTTTAATAGTAGTCAGGGAACTTGACATTAAAACCACACCCAATTCCCAAATATAGCTACCAGATTGCAAAAATTAATAATTTGTTCAGTATTAATGTGGGATGAGTATAAATGATAAAAACTACTTTGGTGATTTTAACTAAAAATAATTTAGCATGAGTGTGCTTTGTGATCAAGCAAATCTATTCCCATACATATAGACTAGAGTAACGCTTTCACATTTGCTTCAAGGGATATCTATAAGGGTAAATTCTTAACAAAATTGTTTGTAATGGCAAGAAATTGGAAACAACCCAAATAAGCTATCAAAAATAGCTGGCAGGGCTTCCCTGGTGGCGCAGTGGTTGGGAGTCCGCCTGCCGATTCAAGGGGCACGGGTTCGTGCCCCAGTCCGGGAAGATCCCACATGTCGTGGAGCAGCTAGGCCCGTGAGCCATGGCCGCTGAGCCTGTGCGTCCGGAGCCTGTGCTCCTCAACGTGAGAGGCCACAACGGTGAGAAGCCCGTGTACCACAAAAAAAAAAAAAAAAAAAAAAAAAAAAGAAAAATAGCTGGCAAAAAGTACTGAGGAGGAGTTATACAGTGAAATGCTATAAAGTGTGGAAAATAAACATTCCATCACTAGTATATCCAGATGGATGAACCTCAAATGCATAATATTGACCAAACAAAGCCAACTCATAGGAGAAGGCATACAGTGTAACTCCATTCACATAAATCTGCCAACCATATGAAGCAATAAAATATTGTCTAGTCTTACATGCCTTGGTGGTAAAATTATAATGAAAGTTAAGTGAATGATTTACCCTGTTGATGAGAGTAGTTACCTCTAGGGGGGTTAGGGGAGCAGTTTTGCTACAACAGACACCTTTATAGTGCTGACAGCTGATGATACTTTCTTAAATCTGGTAGTGATTACATAGGTGCTTTTAAAATTATTATTCTCTAAACTGCATATGTTTGATTTTAGTTTACTTTAAAGTTATGATAGATATCAGAATTATTATTTTGTAATATAGCATATGCTTATGGAATGTAAAATGCCATCGTGGGCCAGGTGATTGAGTTAGACAAGTTGCTGCTTTTCCTAGTGTGTTAGTACTCTATAAAATGGCTCATTAAAGAACAAATTTTTGGACGTTTTCTTCTCATCAACTGTGCTGAGTTTAATTAAAAACGCACATAATAACCTGAGCTAAGAGACTGGATTCTCTCCTGTAGCCGAAGAAATTTCCCTCAATTACCCAGTGACATTAAATACTAAAATTAATTCCTAAAGGAAATTATCAAATATCCTTCTATGAATCCTTTTAAAATTTACTTTGAAATCAACATATTATATACTTAAAGTTCTGCATGGTTGGTGCTAAATAAAATGCTATATTTCACAGTGTAGCGGGAAGAATACTGAAAGAGGAATCACAATTTCAGTTCATGTTGGTTTTGTCTCTTATAAACCTAATCTCTGAATCCTAATTTCATCATCCACTGTCCATTACTTGTGTTGTGTAAACAGTTACATGAAATTAAGCTAACAGCAGGGCCCTTTACATATGAAGGAGGTCACTACTCTTTGGCTTTAAACACTGTTTGTTTCAATGAAAAGCTCTACCTGTCTTTCAGGTACATTATATAGACTTCGATATCTCATAGTCACCCCATCCAAATTTGCCAACCTTGAATGATACCTCATCAAAATACATCTTTATTCCTCTTAGTTGCTCAGGATCCTGCTCTCCTGGGCTAATGAGTAATGAACATTTAACCATGTCAGAGAAGCTATGAGTAAGAATGTCAGGGTATGAGTATTAATTTTGGCTGCATAGTTGCATTGTAACAAAATAATTTAGGAAAAATCAGAGAGGCTGAATAAATAGGCAAGGCAACACGCTTGTAATTGGCGAATGATATACAGGTGGAGATAATAAGAAAATGTATAGCTATAATGAGGTATATTATCCCATAGCTTAGTCATTTGAATCTTCTTTCCATCCAAGTCACTCTCTCTGGGTCAGTTATAATGCTTGTATTTATGTTTTCATGTTGATTATCTAGAAATATTTTTGGAAAATACAACTCTAGGATTTAAGGATCTTTCCCTAATTAATCTGAATTTGAAAGAAGAAAGAAGTTTTAGTACATGTTTTAAAGGAATGAAAACACCTTGTGAATTACAGAAACACACATTCTTCCTTTGTCAACTTTGTTGATTATCCTGGACTCTACAAAAGAAAAAAAAAATGAGTAGAGATGGGGCATTTGTCATTTTGGTTTCTTTTATATTTTAATCATTTTCGCTCTCAGAGAAGTTCTGGTCTTTCTTCAGTTATGGGAGTTTCTTTACTATGATTATTTAATTATGCCTCCTGTCCAAGCGTATTATTTTCATGCTCTGGCAGTTTAGCATAATGATTAAGAACTGCTGTGGGTATGATATCCTCCTCTATCTCTCTGTTAATATATATTAAGCATACATTTTAAAAACTCTGTTTGGATTGCTATTAACTCTTTGGACACACGTACATTTTCCATTGATTAGATTTTCCATCTCTTTCAGGGTTGTTTAATATTTGTGGCTTATTTGTGCACTTATCTCTGCAGCCGAGGTGTCCTATATGACTGTCTCCTCTTTTTTGTTCAGAGAGATGTATGCAAGCTGATTTGTGGCTGTTCTCTTTTTTAGTGACTATGAGAGTGGCATCCCTTGGTTTTCTGAGACTGGTTACTCACAAACAAGTGCTGTTAGCCATTTGGGATTCATTTGTGCCTCCCTTTTTCTAAACTGCTTCACTTTCCCTTTTTCTAAACTGCTTCACTTACCATTTCTACCTGGAGAACTTCCCTTCATTGTTGCCAAGAGTGACCTAGCTGGCCGCTCCTGTGATACCATAATTAATAACTCTGTTTGTTCCTTCCCAGGCCCCTCCTCTTCATGGGCTCCACACCCTCCCCGTATAGACTGTCATGATGTTGCTTCTATATTTACCACTGTGGTTTGCTCTGTGGCTCTTTTTCTTTTTGCTTTCTATTTCTCAGGGATTCTCTAGAGTTTCTGGTTTATGTAGAATGACTTCCTTTTTTTTGAGGGGGGTTATGTATTTCTTTATTTTTGTATATGACAAAATTATGTCATGTCCTCCCATATCCTACCTTTGTATCTGATTTAAGCAATTATTTTATTCTGGTGTATGAGATGTTAAAATTGGATCTAGAATGATAACTCATTTTTATCTCAAGTGCTATGTCCTATTGATTTGTAGGGGCTGCCTAAAGTGAGGGTTGAGAAGGATAGTGAGGTCACCTCCAGAGTCAGAAGAAAGACTGCTACGATTGATGACAGATAGACAAGATGGCAAGACCGGGGGACACTAGCAGCATCTGACCCTGAATTTATTTTCCAGGATCATAGATTATAAAAGTCACAGGACAAGTGTATATTTGTGATTTGTGATAAATTATTACAGCAAATAAATGAATGAGTCCAAAAAGGATGTGTTAGGCAGTGGGAACAAAACCATCAAGATCTCGAGGGGGAAAAGGAAACACTAAAGAGAAGCTCGAAACTTAATTTGTGTAGAGCTGAAGCTCCCGTACGAATGTAGGTGATGGGAGAAAGTTAGGTTGGGCCCTAACTGATTAAGGCCATCCATGCCAAGTTAAAGATTTGGTATTTAAAATAATATGAAAAGATAGAATCCTGTCCTTTCTTGTATTGCTGTAATTTATTGTTTTATTCTATTTGAGCTTATTTTAAAATTCCTTTATAGGGTAATTTGAGAGAATAAAATGTTACAATGACAATAATAATTATTCTAATATAATAGAAACATTTTGTGAAAATTCAGGTTATTTTTCCACTTTAATTAAGAAATAGGAGTAACAGGAATAAGGCATCTTCTGTCTGCAGTGTCACCCACCATCTGTTTGTTCCTTGATCCCTGGCAGTAGTTCCAGGCAAAGATGAAAACCAGCCCTGGGGTGGATGCAGTCACACTAATTTGCACTAGGGCCTCAGAGTAAGTTCCCATATTGCAGTCCTTTTAAGGCGAGACCTCTGGTCACTCCACTTTACGACAGACATCTCAGCTAATGGAAGAAGTGATAGTTTTACAGATTCTCTACAGCCATGAGCACAAGTAATTGATGCAAGTAGTCTACTATTGTCTGCATTTAGATTTTCTTTTCCTCCCACTATTTGTCAGAGGATTTGAGGTTTACAAATAGATTCTTGAAGATGTCATTCAGGGCTTTCACTGACCTCTGAAACAGGGCCATTTCTATTCCTCTTCTGAGCCACTTGTCTATTTGTCTTTTACAAGCCACCAGAATAGCTGCCCTAACACCCCTGCTGTTGCTATTTCTGATATTACCAGTCTTGCACAAAGGTTGACTTATTTTTACTCTTTTTCCATCGTCAGCTAGGAAAAAAAGAACTGTTCTTCATGATAAAGGTCATATTTACATTTCAGAATTTTGAGTGACTGCACTGCCAGATGTTAATGCATATTATAAATAATATGGACTCCCAAATTTCTGAGTAGCATTGATTATAAATAAATATTCCTCAGTAAGAACTATAGGAGGGCTACATATCAATGATCCTATCCAGTTACAAAAATGTAGATTTAACCTAGAACATTCTTTTCTCTGACATACAATTCTACATATGCAATCAAAATGACAAGTACAGTCCAAATAATTCCACAGTTCTTCTTGCATGAATCACCTTCCTACAGATTTTATCCTAACATTGATCTCTCTTTTAACTTCAAAGAGAACTAACCTTTCACTCTGAAGAATCAGACTTTGTACTTCATTTGCCACTTTAGCCACACATTTTTTCTCATTATGTTTCCTTATTTAATTCTAAAATTATTGCTGTTATGATGAATATATTATAAAAAATAATTTTTATAATATATATTATATTATAAAAAATATTATAAAAAATATTTAGTTCTCCTTTTCAGGAAATAAAATGCAGATTGTGTGTGTGTGTGTTTGGGGGATGTGGACAATGCAGAGAATTTTACTAAAGTTGCATATACTGAGTGTATCAATATCTTGTAAATCAGTTGGAATAGATATATGCTACTAAATTGGGCAAATTGCCTATTTGAAAGGGAGTTTTCTCATAATTGAGAAGTTGATTGCTTGCAGTGATTTGGCCAACTGGTTATTTTATCATTCTTCAGATCTTGATTTAAACTCTATTTTATATCCTTGCGTTACCTCCCTTGATTTTGTTGATAAAGATACTTTGCTTCCTCTTATTGCTCCCTCTAGACTATGGAATGCCCCTACTTCTTTTCAAAAATATACTTCCCATTCTGGTGATTGGATCCCCCTCCTCCTCCTCTCTGAACTTACTCCATCCATTGTAATTTTTCTGTTTTGTGTATTTTACCTTCTTTATAGTAGCTATTTGACATTAGCCGATATTGTCAGGATACTGGTGGTTGCAAATGACAGATCAAACTAGTGTAATTATCTATGAAAATTTATTGGTTTACAAACTTGAGAAGCCAAAGAAAGACCTAGTCTTACACATGACTGCATCCAGGGACTCAAGTGATAATATCTTTTTTCCATATCCTCACTCTACTTCTCTCTGTGTTTCGGTTAAACTTGCTTCCACTAAATATGGTCTAGTTCCACATGGGTCCCTATAGACATAGACACTTTATTTCTCCAAGCTAGTACCTTCAGAAAAAGAGAGGACTTCCAGTTGTCCAACGTACTCTAGGTTAGAACTACTGCCAGAATCAAACAGAATGGATAGTGGGGAAAGAGTTCTTTTCTAACAGAAGAGTTTTTCTTATTGGGAGACGGGAGGAAGAAATATACAAGCAACAGAAGTCCTCTAAATATGTTTGTTTCTCAACCCTCCTCTATGACTCCCCATTTAATTATTCCTTTATTTGCAGATGACTCTCTCTTTCTCTCACCAAATAAATGCTGCCTACATTTCACATTACTCTTGCTACTCATCTTGCTGCGATGGACCCTTTGACCTAAAAGTCTACTGAAAGTTTTCCTCCTATCTTTATTAAGGACACCATCCTTCCTAAAATTACTGACTGCTTTTCTGTTTTCATAGTACTTGATCACATCAACTTTGGCATTGTTCAAGACTGCTTCTTAGCCAATACAATACATCTCTATCCTGCATAATTTTCTAACTTGCACCTCCTTTTGAATTTATTTCTTTTCCTCCTCTTCTATCTATTCATTAAATAAATCTTCCCCAGGGTGCTCTTATTTTATTCCAACATGCAATCTCCTTTCATGTTTGATTTACTTGTTTGTAGCTTCGATTATCCCTAAATGACAATAAGCACAAATTCATTATCTTTTGCCCATCTTGTATCCTGAAGTACAAGCCAGTCTTTCCAACTGCCTATCAATAGGTACAAGCAAAAAACACAATCTATAAATAAATCAGACTTTCTGTAATCACCCCAAATCTTTCCCTTTTCTTCTGTTTCTATATGATCGAATGACTTTACCAAATTCTCAATTAAAATACCTATGAAGATGAGTTAATATTGGCTTCTCTCTCTTTCATCTGCACCTGCAAAATGTCAGCAAATCTCATCTGGAGTCTATTTCCTACTTTCCAGTGAAACAGTCTTATCAACAAAACTTCCTTAAACCGTTTTGATAGCTTCCTATTGTGTCAGTAGTCTCCAGTCTTCCCCCATTCTAGGCAGCAAGCATAATGCTACCTGATTTATTTTTCTACCAGATAAGTTTTTTAGGAAACTGAAGATAAAAACTTTCAATGCGTCTCTTGCTTATAGGGTAAGGTTCAAACTCCTTAACACCAAAATTTTCAATTATTGTCCTTCCTCATTACAGCCCCACAACTGCCCATTCCATATTTCAGCCACCTTAAAATATTTGCCATTTTCCCCACATGTCGTGCTTCTTAACACCTCCATCTCTTTGCTCATTCTGTTCCTTCTGCCAGGAAACACTTCCCCACTGAACTCATACTCATAGGACCAGAAAGTGCTTGGCACATAGTAGATGCTCAAAAATTATGCATTGAATGTATGAATAAATGAATTAGATAGTACTTAATTTATCTTCATTTTCATATTTTCTAAGTTGGGATAAAAATTTATGCCATGAGTACCTCACAGGTAAAATGAAGGTTTTTTCAAAATCGATTAAAATTTATTAATTAAAATGCATGTTTTAATCGTGTGGTGATGTGATACCTAATGTGGTAAACCTGTTCCTTAAACACAAATAATACAGGACCAAAAAAACCAGTATACACATCTATGCTTTAATTATTGGAGAAATGTTCTTAATAATTCTAAATAAAGGTAGTTGAAGTTAAAGACAGGGTTCAAAATACGACATGCCTTCTCAGAGTATGATTTTTTACTACATTCCACAAAATGACTATTGAGGTTTTGTTACCAAACTCAGATTCAGCCGCTCACTGCTCAGAAGCCAATAATTAAGAGGTAAGTGTCAACAGAAAGGAAAGATGTTTTAATCAGAAAAATCAGCAATCTGAAGGGAAGGTGGACTCATGTCCCAAGGAGACCAACTCCAAAGATTCTGCTCAGCCATGACAGTTTTTAAAGGAGAAAAAGGGGGATGAATCTCAGTGAATCATTGAGGCAGGAGATTGGATTCTGCATCATGCAGGAGGTTGGATTCTGCATCATTCTCCATTGCATGAAGACTGTTTGACTCTCTCTTCAGATGTTATATTGCCCTCGTGATCTGCCTGCAGGATTGCTAAGGGGGCTGTGGGGCAGAGAGCTAGTCATTCTTTAACTACTTCATTCTTTTAATCTAGGAAAAGAATCAATAGGTTAGGCAAGGCATGGTGTGCATTCAGGAGATCAAAAGTCAGGAGTCAGCTTAAATCGCCTAGTGATCTCATTCCTATAATTAGGTCTTTCAAGGTTAGAGGGGAACAGAAATGCGCAAACAGGAAAGGGGCAAAAGAGCTGCTTTCATTTCGTGACTATCCCTTTATTTTCCTGTCACTTCTTAAAATGATCATTTGAACTTTATTTGTAGCACAGCAACTCTGAGAGTTGTAGAAAAAAAAAATGTATTCTCTTTCTCTCTCTTAGATTTATAGGTAAAATATTTTTTGATTTTTTAAGAAACAGTATACACACCACCCACCATCAGAAAATCAAACAAGCATTTAATTAACTCTCTCAGAACATTGGAAAGGCCAATTCCAATTCTGTTTATCTACTCCTCAGCTTTTGAAAAACATTGCATTTATACTGCCTTCATGTTTTCTGACAGCATTTGTGAAGCAGAGAAAAACAAATACTATTAACTTGATTTTCAAATGCTTGTGTAGCTTCAGGTTTAAAAAATAAAACAGTTCTTTCTTTTGATTCTAGAAAATATTTTAACTGATTAAAAGACTATTTCTCAATTTTTATAACAACCCTAAGCACTGTGTCCCTATAAGTAGTTTTGAGGATATTTTACTAAAATCAGAGTTTAAAAGAAAAAGTCAACTTCAAACAACAGACTAAAGCAGTAACCTCAAGCTACTCACTACAAAGAGGCAACTTTAGACAATAGGGCCGTCAAAATGGAAACCATGCCAAGTCTGATAAAAGGAAGGCAGTAAATTTCTTTTCACTCTTTCAAAGAATACTTTCATCAGGATTTCAAAAGATCTCCTGGATTACAGATAAAAGGCAAGTGCAAGTGGCTAGGTGGGGTTATTGGTTAAATGTTTCATTTTATTACAATTAATTTCCAACTTAAAATTATTTAAAGTGTTCAGGTTCTAACTCAATATTAGAAAGTCATCCACTTTTAGCTGGTTTATAAATATTTACCACCAGAAGCTCTCAAACAATTTTCTCAGTTTGATATTTTTCATTTGCAAGGTATAATGTGATTAGGAAATTGACAACTGAAAAAGATAAATGGAATTTAATCTATTATTTCTGGAATATTTTTCATATTCATGAAGCATCCCTTGTAAATCTCACCTTGATACCAACCACATATTATAGGCTCAAGTACCTAATGTTTCATCGACATGCAGATACATGGTGGGTGTTTTGGGTGGTAGATTAAAATTTTCCCCAGAACTCCCATTTAATTCTCATTTCTTAGGTCATCAGAATTTCCAACAAGTAAAACATTGAAGAAGAAACAAAACAAATTATGGACATCTTTCTGAAGAATGATAAAAATGACAACATATTTGGGGCAGTTATCTTCTGTATCAATAAGATTACAAGTTAATTACAATAAAAGATCTTCCTTTTTTTCTCAAGTCAGTCACTGCATTCTGCACCTAATAGTCCAAATAGGGGTCTTCCAAATCTGCATCTTGGTTATAAAGAGCAGTCATACTAAAAGTCCAGTCTTTATGTAACCACCCACTCTGATAGATGGCTATTTCACATCCTCTTCTCTGTACTAAAATCTCCAACACTATCTCTCCAATCACTATTCTTAGCTTATAACATCTTTCCTATTTAAGTGAGAAAATAGATAAACTTAGAAGAGAAATTTCCCAAACTCCCAGCCACATAACCCACTGCCTGCTTCTGTGATCATTTCTTCTGCCTTCCCTCCAGTTATGAAAAGTCTGTACATCCATCCAAAGCCTTCTGTCAACTCCTCTATTTGTATTTATTTCCTTCTCAACTACTTATTCAAGTTTTCCTTCCAGGACACTACTCTACCTGCTTTCTCATTCACTCCCACTGACCACTCTTTTTCAGTCTGACTTGTGTATTTCTTCTTATCTCCCAACTTCTAAATGTTGGAATATCATGGGGCTCAAGACATGGACTCCTCTCTTCCACCTTTATGTAGTCCCTTGGTGATTTCTTCTGGTCTCATTGAGATGGAGAATAGAAAACTTACAGCTATAGAATGAACCTCTCTCCTGATTACAGAGTTTTATGTGAATTAACCGACTAGCATCAGCTTTTGGATTCTAATAGACATCTCAAAATTAAAATGTCCTTAAAGGAGACAAAAAAACTTACTCTTGATCCTTCTCCTCAGAAACCCACTTTTACTCAAGGCTTTCCCTTCTCAGAAAGTGGAAAGTCCAGCCTTTCAGTTTCTCAAGCCAAAAACATTGACTTCTCTTTTTCTCTCTTACTGCATATAAAATCAGGAAAACATGTTGTTACTATAAAAATGTAGCAACTACTTACCACTTTCTTGGCTATTACCCTGGCTTTGTCTGAATAACTGTAATAGCCTTTCACCTAGTCCACCTGCTTCTGCTCTTGCCCATTCCTCACTTAGTCTACTCTCAGAAGAATAATCAAATCATTGTTATCATTGGATCAAAACCCTCCATCTCTTTTGCACCTCTCTCAAAGTAGAAGCCAAAGATGACAAAGATTCACCCCCTCGTACCCCTTTCTTCTAATTCATTGCTCTCTAAGCACTAGCTACTCTGTCCTCGGTGCTCTGGCACTTGTAGTTTTCTCTGCCTGGAATGTTCTTTCCCCAGTATCTACACAGCTAATTCCCTGATTTATTTCAGATCTTCGATCCAATTCCATTTATCTCAATAGGGCCTTTTCTGACTGTTGATTAAATTTGCAACCTATCCCTTTGTTATTTCACATCTTTCATTTCCTGCTTTGTTATTTTTTACAATTTTCATGTTCTCTTATGCTATACATACATTTTTATGAATTTATTTTTTGTCTTCCTCCTACAAGAAAGTAACTGCCATGAGGACAAAGATTATTCTTTGTTCCTGTTGCTAATGTTTCCCCAGCATCTAGAAAGTTTACCTGTACCTATTAGACATTCTAAAAGTGACCTGTTGGCTTTGGGTAAATTACCCAATGTGTAGTTACATAGGCAACCTGTCTACATAAAATACTTTTTGGATATATGCATATCTAGTATATATCAGTAGAGTGTTATACTTGTATAGAATGCAAATTCCCAAAAGCTGTATTGTGTTTTTATGGGGGAGATTTACTAAAATATAAACAATTTTAAACTTACCAAAAATATGCTTTTTTGAGAGTACAAAATAATTGAAAATTCTGAGATAAAGATATATTTTAAAAGCTATTTTATGCATGTTTTAAGAGGGAAATTTTAAATACATTGTGACAATCAAAATAAAATAATAAAAATTTAATCCAGGATTTATAGTAGAGTTTGAGACTCTTTGAAAAGACATTTGACTATAATCATAATACCTCTATAACTGGACATTTGACCATATTTAGATTAATTTTGAAGTTTTCTGGTATTAAAATATTTGGAGAACTTATCATTTTAAAACTTTACTGTGTAAGATGGAGGCATAGGAAGATGCCAAGTTAGCATCTCCCCACATCTAGGACACCTGCCAGCTGCTGGTGGGGGATCCTGACATCCAAGGAGATGGGAGGAACCCCCCAAGTGAACCGGTAGGATGTGGGGGGACTGAGGGGAGAGGACAAGTGGAGGCCAGACAGGATGCATGCCCCTGAGGCTGGGGAGATCAGGAGAGGCAGGCAGGAGGGACTCTCCCGGAAGAGTGGGAGAGGAGCGGAGGTTGATTGCCCCACCCACTCGAGCCTGGGGATCCTGCTGAGCTCCCAGGCAGGTTCCCTGCCATCCAAGACCCCCGCTCCTCCCAGGAAGCCTGCTGGACTCCCAGGTGACGTCCCCCACCCTCTGAGACCAGGGGTGGGGGGCACACCTGGGTCCCTTCTTTTCCTTGAACTTAAGCCAAACCCTGCAGCCCCAGGGCTTTTCCAGCCCTGTGGGTCCTAAGCATAAGCCCTGCCCACCACCCAAACCCCTCCCTGGCTTAGGCCCCGCCCTCCACAGCAAAGGCCTCCCCCCACCCTTTTTTTCTTTTCCCTCCTCCTCTTTTTTACTGTTGTGGTACTGATGTACATCCCAGTTGTTGACACGTCTATATTTTTATTTTTATATTCTTTCTAACATATCTGTTAGCTTCCTAGTCTATTTACTTTGTTATTGTTCTCTCTCTTTTTTTTTTTTTTTTTGCCACCCCACATGGCTTGTGGGATCTTGATTCATGAACTGGGGGTCGGGCTGAAGCTCCTGTAGTGGGAGCTCCAATTCCGAACCACTGGACTAAAAGAGAATCTCAGTCACCAGGGAATATTCATCAGAGTGAGGTCTCACAGAGGTCCTCATCTCAGCACCAAGACCCAGCTCTACCCAACAGCCTACAAACTCCAGTGTTGGAAGCCTCAGGTCAAACAACCAGTAAGACAGGAACACAATTCCACTCATAAAAAAAGAAAAGAGACAGCAAAAAATATGCACAGATGAAAAAGCAAGGTAAAAACCTACAAGGCCAAATAAATGAAGAGGAAATAGGCAATCTACCTGAAAAAGAATTCAGAGTAATGATAGTAAAGATGATCCAGAATCTCAGAAATAGAATGGAAACACGGATTGAGAAAATACAAGAAATGTTTAACAAAGATCTAGAAGAACTAAAGAACAAACAAACAGAGATGAACAATGCAATAACTGAAATGAAAAATACAGCAGAAGGAATCAATAACAGAATAACTGAGGCAGAAGAATGAATAAGTGAGCTGGAAGACAAAATGGTGGAAATAACTGCCAAGGAGCAGAATAAAGA